>NC_066549.1:6669419-6911919 GCF_024679095.1 Eriocheir sinensis | reverse complement strand
TAACACTCTCCCCTCCCGTAAAGAAGTGTCGTGATGGTTTCTCAGGAGGAGGAGCTGTTCATGTGGAGGCGACAAGGAGAATAAGGCAAAATGATGTGGAAACGGTTCCGAAACATTTTTTTTAACACGAAGGTAAAGGTACAGGAAAAAAAAAGGTAAATATCCTTGAAGAAGACTGCATGCTCAGTGACATATTGCTCTAGACGAAGACTTATATTACCTTAAAAAAAAAAAAAAACAAGGAACCACTGGCATATGAAAATGTAGTAGTAGTAGTAGTAGTAGTAGTAGTAGTAGTAGTAGTAGTAGCAGCAGCAACAGCATTAGTAAGTAGTAGTTGTATTATTATTATTATTATTATTATTATTATTATTATTATTATTATTATTATTATTATTATTATTATTATTATTATTATTATCATTAATGATAATGATGATAGTAATAATATTGATCGACAGAGAAATCAAAATATTTTTCTCAAATGCTAAATATCAACACCACAAATAATGCCTCCCCAAAATAAGATAATTGTGTCCCTAAATTTGAGAAGATGGACAACTGGTTTTCGGTAAGATGGTTTGGCGACTTAAACAAAGTGAAGAAAATTATCTGATTCCTCATCTTTTGACTCCTTGTTTCAGCCTCACGGGGAACTACTACCTCAGGACCAACGACGCCCCGCCCTTCGCCATGGGATAGACCAGTGGCGTGCTAAGTGAGGTGTGCCCGCCCCCGGGGTACGCAGCATTACTCAGAGGGGCACGTGGGAAGGTAATGATCAAATAGGTGATAACATTTTCATACTATCACGTCATCTACCTTTTTTGAATCGACAAATTTGCTGGATGTGTGTCGCTGTACAGTAACAGTTATCTTCAGGAAACACTGCAGGGAGTCCACAAGTTTTGTTCACGTTAGGTTTTGTTGAGTAAAGTGAATACACGGACCAGGAACGAAGGCTTTGGATCATCATTTGCCTTTCGGATCAGCCCAGCTTTGTGAGGCCCCTCCCTCGGCAACACGTGTTATCAAGAAAAGCAGAATGGGTCTGGAACAAAGCATTTCTGAATTGGAACTATCTCGCTCCTATTATAGTTTAAGGGTTCTCTCTCTCTCTCTCTCTCTCTCTCCTGCTGAGCGCTTGCATAACTGCTGAAGATTTAGTCGAGTCAAATGCCTTTTCACAATCTAAGGAGTCATGATACGTAGCGGTCTACTGTACTCTGCTGATATGTCGGACACTTGGCTCATGGCGTGGATGTCGTTATCTAAGTGTTCACTACGAAGTCCTGTTTTTTTAAAGCTGGGTTGGGTCTAATGCTGCATATATTCTGTTTCTTATGATCTTAGTGAAGAGTCTGTAGTTTACCGTGAGAACTTTGATTGGTCAGTTCAGGATATTCAGCTGAGGATGCTCTCAAATGTACGTACTTGGTGACATGTAAATCCGTTTTTAGTATAGTTCCAAAACGGACAGAAACCAACAAATCGACGGAGATCGACAAAAACGTTGTCGCCCGTCTCGTTGTAGCGAATATATGGATAACTGCAAATAGGAAACAGTTTCATGTTGCCGGTTGTGACCTGAGTACCAGAGGCATGAGGTCGTCACATTATTTTAAATTTTGAATAATTACTAATTGAATTATTGCAGACTGTCGTGTGTTCCGAAATATACAAGAGCCGTTGCTGTGCGTGGGATATTGGAAATCTCTCCAATGGAAATATACATCACATGTTGAATGATTTATTATTTGTTGTACCTGGTATCGTGTAGGAACACAAAACCGAATTAGTATAATCATATATTCGTTGTATCGCTGCCAACGGATTTGACGTACACTGTTACCAATGATATCTTGCCTCAAAGGTTTATGTAATGACTGATACATGTTAGGAATGTTGTTCGTGGAATGTGTTGCTTTTTCGACTTTACGGAATAAATAAAGTTGAAAGTCAATTCATGCTAGTTATTACATGTACAATCAGGTGTATGCCACATTAAATATTGGAAACACTTATCCACAAGGATTTGTATTTTAGAAAAGTAAATTACAAACTTGTAAAAATGTATCGCCAGCAACATCACAGAGACCGCCAGACTGGAAAGAAAATTGTGATTTCTCCCAGCTGCAGCGCTAATGTATTCACAGAAAAAAAAGAAAACATTAATAGATTCAGTGTTTAACTCCGGACATTGTTATCATGGAGACAAACATGTGCAGACTCCAAATTATCATCAACGAGGCCCATAGAGTTTAAGCATATTTTCCCACTCAGAATACTACCGTTTTTTTTTTTTTTTTTTTTTTTTTTTTTTTTTTACAACAAAGGAGACAGCTCAAGGGCAAAAAAAGTGTAAAAAAAAAAAAAAATCCCGCTATTCACTGTTCCTACGACAGACAAAGGTAAACAGTCGCCAGAAGAGAAGTATTTTCGCCTCATGAGCTCACGCCCTGGGTATCCGCTTCTCCCCGTGACTGCCACATTTCCTTAGCTATAACCCAACCGGGACTAAACATTCAACATATATATTTCCTTTCCGCAAGACGCGCGGCCATCATAAGAGGTGAAGGTAAAGTTGTGGGGACACGCTACAGCTGCGCGTGGTTGCTGTGATCATCTCCGTCGCATTGACCCTTAAAAAAAAAAAAAAAAAAAGATCAGGTGTGGGACAAGGGTAAGTTTTTTTTCCTTAACATTTTTCAGGACTGCAGTTTAGATTAGTTTCGCGGTGCTCCCGATAGCGATAAGGAATACACATAACTTGTTTACGTTTTTTATTATCGTGTGCGTGACCTTCAAGTAGCTGTGGAAACCCGTGGACTTGTTTTGAGAGAACTTTTTTTTTTTTTTTTTTTTTTTTTTTTACAGCAAAGGAGACAGCTCAAGGGCACAAAAAAGTAAACATCAATAAAAAAAAAGCCCGCTACTCGCTGCTCCTCAAACTAAACTAAATGTCACCGTTACTTGATGGCGCTGGTGGTCCTCAATGCAGCTGTGAGGTGAGGAGGAGGAGAAGGAGGTGAGGAGGAGGATAAGGGGAAGTTGGAAGGTTGATAGATAGAAGGGTGAAAGAGAAAAGAAGAAGATGGGAAGGAATGTAAGGGAGAGGGGGAAGGGGAGAAGAGGGAACTGAGGGGGAAAGGAGAGAAGGGAGAGAGGGTAGGGGAAAAGAGGGAAGGGGAGAGAGGAAACATGAAGAACGGCAAGGAAGAAGGTGAGAGAGTAGACAATAAGAGGGAAGGGAAGAAGAGGGAAGAGAAGGAAGAGAGAGGACAAGGAAAAAGATAAAAGGAGAAAAAAGACCAGAGACAACGTGGGACAGAAAAAAAAGCAAGAAAGAACATCATCAACAACAACAAGAATGCGATACAGTAAGAGAGAGAGATAAAAAAAAGGAGAAAACAAAACGATACAAAACGAAATTAAACCAAACGAAACCAAACCAGGAACTTCTTATCTCCGAAAGCAAATTATCTTTTTTATTTAATTTCGGGTTTTCCTCGCGCATGCAGGTGACGAGGTTCCCAGCGGCCAAGCAGCTTAAAGGCGGCGGTGGCGGGGCGGGGTTCCAGCACTGAGTGACTGAGGAACCGGCGCGGGAGTCACCAAACTGGCCGTGTCGAGAGGTCGCCGGCTAGTCTACAAGAACACCCGAACACCCTCTTCATCATGCTCCTCTCTGTCTTAGGTGAGGGCCGAGTCGCTGAGTCCTCACAAGGGAAAAAACTGAAAGGGGTATCGGGGGTAATGACTGAGGTGGAGAGGGAAGAAGGGAAAGAAAAAGGGACTCTCGGACATGAGGTAAGGGAGGAAAGGGGGAAAGAAAGGGGGGACTACATCTTAAGGCCACCTCTTAGGATTCTTTACAGGAGCAGCGAGTAGCGGTCCTTTTTTTTTTTTTATTGTTGTTTCCTATTTTTTGTGCCCTTGTGCTGTCTCCTTTGGTGTAAAAAAAAAAAAAAGGAGAGATGTAGGGTAGGGAAGGAGGGACAGAAGAACAAATTGGGGAATGTTTCATCCTATCAGTAGAAAAAAAAGGCGTAAATCGGTCGAAATTTCAAGATGTTTTTTTTGTTTTTGTTTTAGTTATCACCCATATCTTACCGCGGGGGTGTGGGGTGGGGGGGGATAATCTAAGCGTAAATAACAGGTCTCATCGCTTCAACCAGTCAGTTAAAAAAAAGCTCTCAATCCGTCAATTGTTTCCAGGTGTTTTTATTTTCTTTTGTTTCAGTTTTTCTCACATATCTTACAATGGGGGAGGCGCGTCAAATCCCTAAAAAAACTGGTCTCCTCGTTTCATCAAATCAGTTAAAGAAGAAATCGATCATTCAGTTTTTCCACATTTCTTTTTATTAGTATTTATCCATATATTGTTTTACCTTCGTCTCCTGTTACTAAATGGCTCAGAGCGTCTTGTATCAGTGATGAAGGGAAACACACACACACACACACACACACACACACACACACATGCTTTACCTGCACTTTATTGTAATGTTCTGTTATTCCTTTTTTTTTTGGGTGGAGGTGGGCGAGCAGGGACTTGGCACCATATGACACAATAATATATTCATAGTTGCTGTGCCATGAATGTACACCCCAATCAATCAGTTAATCAGTCAACCCTAATATGGTGTATATATAACTGTCGAGCATTGGCCTAGGATGTGTGTTCGACTCCTGCTCCGTCTGAATGTGCCGTGATAAGCGCACTACAGACGACGTGAAGTCAGAGTTCCTGCAGTCTGTGTGTGTCAAGGGGTGGTATTATAAGACACTCTTGGTTCTCATATCAGCTATTGCTAAAGGTCAAAGAGGCGATCAATCGGGTTCTAATAAGTGTTTCTTCAGGTTCATGGCACAGAGGAAGGGTCACACTACCACCAGGGTCATAAAAACTACTCCTGGAAATGCTCAAAACTACTACGACAGCCTTGTCAAATAGGTGAACTTGGCCGACGAAATGTTTAGTAATACGGCCCTTAGCTAACTCTTGCTGTCTTGCCGTGACAGTCGCCGTCCAGGTGGTGGCCGGCGCCAGGGCAGACGACGTGAACTTCCTGCTGTGGACCAGGTGAGCCTTTTGTTTTCGCTTTACTACAGCTTCAATCATTTCATATATTGTCAATTCACACATCAAGGCATCTGGACAGGCAATTTGAAACCGTCATAATAATATTTGTTATCACTATCATTATTTCTTTCCTGAAGCATCCAGTAACGTCTTTTAAATTTGCTTAGATCTTTGGCATCGTAAAATTAAAGCGACTCAAATAATGACAGATACTATGGCAGTACTCCTGCTGTTGTTCTATTAGGTGTTATGAAAGTACTCCCGCTGCTGGTCCGTTAAGTCCGTGGCGTGTCATGAAGGAAACTTTATAAGGAGCGCTAACAGGTGTTCCGCCACTCCCCGGCAGGAGTAACCCCGGCGACTTGCAGTTCCACACGCTGCTGCTCGGGGACGCCGACAACCTGGCCGCCGCGCCCCTCACGCCCTCCGACCCCACGGCGCTGCTCATCCACGGCTACACCTCCAGCGGCTTCACCGGATGGTCCCGCACGGCCAAGACAGGTGCGTGCGTGCGTGCGTCCGCCCGTGATAAGTAGGGGATACTCGCCAATTCGAACGCATCTTTTCAAATGGTTCTGTTATAAGGCTAAGAATCAACCTGCTCTTGAAAAGTGAAATGAGGCATGAAAATGAACTACCGTCAGAGATTGTTTTGATTACTCGTTTTGAAACCTCGGCTCAGCTTATTTTCTTCTTACCTCTTACGAGTACTAATAGAAAGGGCGCGTGACAAAGTGGCGATACCCCCGCCCCTCCTCCTCCTCCTCCTCCTCCTCCCCTCCTCCTCCTCCTCCTCCTCCTCCAACTACTACTACTACTACTACTACTACTACAGTACTACTACTACTACTACTTATACTACTACTACTACTACTACTATTACTACCATTACTGTTTTATTAGAGTGCTCTGTTTTTGGTCTCTTTCCAGAGCTGCTGAGTTACAGCCCCTACAACGTCATCTCCGTGGACTGGGAGAGCCTTGCCGAGGGGCCCTGGTACCCCGGGGCCGTGCAGAACACTCAGGTGGTGCGTGGCCAACTTTTAAAACTTAGTAACACTGATAACATGCAAATCCATTCCCTACGATTGTCTCTCGGTTTTTAATTTACTGTCTGTTGGACTTTTTCTTCTTTTATTTTTTTCCTGTTCTTTCTTTTTTCATATTGTCTCCCTCAGTCTCTCAGTGTCTGTTTATCCGCCTTTTGCTTCTTTCTTACTCCCTCTTTTCCTCTCCTTTGTCGTCTTTGCCGCACGATTATTGGTTACTTCTCATCATGGCAAATCCCCTGAACGTTTTTTGGGTTGCTATTTCAATCCCTCTCACTCTTGAAGCACGAGTGTTTGATTCCTTTCTACTTTGCAGCACACTAAAATATTTCTTAGTTACGTCTTCGTCTGTAGCACGCTGTTGTATACGGCGTTATTAAGTTCCTCTTGATGGTACAACCACAGGCTATAGTATTTCCACGAGAAACTGGCGGGTGGGGAAGTGGCGGCTGCGGGGTCAACTAAGCGCCGCACCTTGCCACACACTCTCAACACCTCTCGCTTCCTCTCATATGTCAGCTATTTACTACCTTTAAATGAATGTAATTAAATAATTGGATAATCCAATAAGGTCATATAGTGTTAAGATTGTTTCGTTTTTGGGATAATAACAAAGATTCTGTATAAATACCACGACACTTGACAACGTTGGAATACAACGGTGTCAAGTGTCGTGGTATTGATACAGAATATTTGTTATTAACCTAAAAACGAAACAATCTTAACTAGCTGACCCCGCAGCCGCCACTACCCCACCCGCCAGTTCCTCGTGGAAGTATACTATAAGAATACAAAGTCGTCCCACACACACCATGATGACGTCACACTGTTCTCATCTGATTCTATTGACCTAAATCTAGGCTCCAGGGTTCTCATGAAAACAACAACAACTAAAAGTAAAGGGATAACTCATGTGTGACAAATATAATGCAAGTAAAAGGTAGCGAAAACAAGTCTTAGCAGTGGAACCGTGTGACGTCTGCGAGAACTGCCTCACGATTGGACCAGAAGCGGGGCGACAGTGTGTTCCTGGGCTGTGATACAATTTTGTCTGTCCATCCAAGGTGTAAATATTAACTTTTGCAACGGCTCCCAAAGAGTCGATTAATGTGGTGGCTACGGCCGTGCTCTTTGTGAGGTATTAAATATACGAGTCCTCTGTTCTGTCGTGTAGGTCGGGGAGCGCACGGCCCGCCTGCTGGAATGGCTGCAGGAGGAGGCGGGGCTGGACACGACGCTGGTACAGGTAACAGGTCACTCCCTTGGGGCTCATGTGTCCGGGGCCATTGGTCAGCACCTTCAAGGCTTCCGCCTCCAATATATCACGGGCAAGTGTGGCCTCGTTAATACCTTCGTCAGGAGATAGATACATAGATAGATAAAGATATAATGTTGTAGGCTTGTAGCTGTTATTGTTGTTATTGCTGTGGCTGTTTTTTTTTTGTTTTTTTCTACGTCTACACCTATAGCAACGGTAGGCTTTTTTGAGGGGCCTGGATGGTGTTCGGCTCCAGCCCGTCATGGCGCAGGCAAGTGTTTATAGTGGCGCCATCTTCTCTTGGCTCATGCTGCCCCCCGAAACTCGTTCTTGATTCACTTGGACGGTTTCCTCTAGAGTCCGGGTTGATGGGTGGTCTTCAGGACAGCATGTGGGTAGTTTTAAGCCACTCGGCGGTGACTAAAAAATCCGAGGTGGTAGCGTGGGGATTCGAACTCGCTTCGTCCATCACGTGGTGAATGTGGGCCCAGTACGCTACCACTCAGCCACCGCCTACCAATTATTGTTGTTGTTGCTGCTATTGTTGTTAGTATCATTATCATTACTCGCCCCTGACCCCCACCCTGGGTATGGCCGCAGGTCTGGACCCCGCGGGACCGCTCTTCCACAACGTCACCTCGGACTTCCGCCTCGACGCGTCCGATGCTGAGTTCGTGCAAGTGATCCACACCGACGCCTGCTCCATCATCGAGGTGAGTGCGCGCCGCGGCCTGCCGGGGTGGCTCGACGGGAGGGCAGACTATAATGATGTTTGTAGACGTGTACTTAAGTGCAGTCATATTCAACTAGTATGTACCACGTTGTGACTTGCGACAGTTTCTTATTTTATCACTTTAGGTAAAAAAAAAAGGAAAAAAGTGCCTTAAATAACGGCTCCTTGAATCTGGGTGCTGCGGTAACTACATAGGTAAGAGGTAAAGTTGGGGTCTCCGCAATAGCTGCGCGTGGCCTCAGTGCTCACTGGGGAAACCTGCGGAAGGTAAACTGTGGTAAACTGTTAACTAAGGATGCCACTAAATGCTGTAATACTCAGGGCCGGAGACAAACCGGCATTGTGTGTGTACAGTCTTAAAAGAAACATAACTCTCTCGAATCTAAACCGGGGCCGCAATCACCGTGTTCATAAGTGACGTATTTGAATGGTTCACGGTCTCCCAACTTCAATATTTATTTTGATTATGATTTTTTTTCAAAGAAATTGATAAGAGAAACAGCAACACACTATCACTACTCTGTTGTCATTTCCTTCAATACAACAGCAATTCTTGCAACTAATTCTTCTGTTACCACCGCAAGGGTCCTGAACGAGTCACACCTACAAGCTTTCCTTCTCCTAAGCTTTTTAACAACCTTCGGTGGCGTCACAGCAGCTTCCCGTGAAGGTAGTTTTTCTTCTTTCTCTGTTACTGTGATTTCATTCGTTTCATTGGCTGGCAGAATCTCCTTTGTTATCTCTGTTCGTTCTGTTATCAGAGGTCCATCGCCATTTTCGGTAACATTCTTAGTCTCCACAGAAGCCTCCTTAATGGTTTCCTGTGAAGGTAGTTTTTCTTCTTTTTCTGTTACTACAACTTCATTCGTTTTATTGCCGGGCAGGATCTCCTTTGTTATCTCTGTTCGTTCTGTTATCAGAGGTCCATCGACATTTTCTGTAACATTCTTAGTCTCCACAGAAGTCTCCTTAATGGTTTCCTGTGAAGGTAGTCTTTCTTCTTTCTCTGTTACTAAAGTTCCATTCGTTTTATTGCCGGGCAGAATCTCCTTTGTTATCTCTGTTCGTTCTGTTATCAGAGGTCCATCGCCATTTTCTGTAACATTCTTAGTCTCGAGAGAAGTCTCCTTAATGGTTTCCTGTGAAGGTAGTTTTTCTTCTTTTTCTGTTACTACAACTTCATTCGTTTTATTGCCGGGCAGAATCTCCTTTGTTATCTCTGTTCGTTCTGTTATCAGAGGTCCATCGACATTTTCTGTAACATTCTTAGACTCCACAGAAGTCTCCTTAATGGTTTCCTGTGAAGGTAGTTTTTCTTCTTTTTCTGTTACTTCAACTTCATTCGTTTTATTGCCGGGCAGAATCTCCTTTGTTATCTCTGTTCGTTCTGTTATCAGAGGTCCATCGCCATTTTCTGAAACATTCTTAGTCTCGAGAGAAGTCTCCTTAATGGTTTCCTGTGAAGGTAGTTTTTCTTCTTTCTCTGTTACTACAACTTCATTCGTTTTATTGCTGGGCAGAATCTCCTTTGTTATCTCTGTTCGTTCTGTTATCAGAGGTCCATCGCCATTTTCTGTAACATTCTTAGTCTCCACAGAAGTCTCCTTAATGGTTTCCTGTGAAGGTAGTTTTTCTTCTTTTCCTGTTACTACAACTTCATTCGTTTTATTGCCGGGCAGAATCTCCTTTGTTATCTCTGTTCGTTCTGTTATCAGAGGTCCATCGCCATTTTCTGTAACATTCTTAGTCTCCACAGAAGTCTCCTTAATGGTTTCCTGTGAAGGTAGTTTTTCTTCTTTCTCTGTTACTACAACTTCATTCGTTTTATTGCCGGGCAGAATCTCCTTTGTTATCTCTGTTCGTTCTGTTATCAGAGGTCCATCGACATTTTCGGTAACATTCTTAGTCTCGAGAGAAGTCTCCTTAATGGTTTCCTGTGAAGGTAGTTTTTCTTCTTTCTCTGTTACTAAAGTTTCATTCGTTTTATTGCCGGGCAGAATCTCCTTTGTTATCTCTGTTCGTTCTGTTATCAGAGGTCCATCGCCATTTTCTGTAACATTCTTAGTCTCGAGAGAAGTCTCCTTAATGGTTTCCTGTGAAGGTAGTTTTTCTTCTTTTTCTGTTACTTCAACTTCATTCGTTTTATTGCCGGGCAGAATCTCCTTTGTTATCTCTGTTCGTTCTGTTATCAGGGGTCCATCGACATTTTCTGTAACATTCTTAGTCTCGAGAGAAGTCTCCTTAATGGTTTCCTGTGAAGGTAGTTTTTCTTCTTTTTCTGTTACTTCAACTTCATTCGTTTTATTGCCGGGCAGAATCTCCTTTGTTATCTCTGTTCGTTCTGTTATCAGAGGTCCATCGCCATTTTCTGTAACATTCTTAGTCTCCACAGAAGTCTCCTTAATGGTTTCCTGTGAAGGTAGTTTTTCTTCTTTTTCTGTTACTACAACTTCATTCGTTTTATTGCCGGGCAGAATCTCCTTTGTTATCTCTGTTCGTTCTACTTTATGAGGTCCATCGCTCTTTTCTGTTGCGTTCCTCCCCTCCACAAATGTCATCGTAATGCTTTTCTGTGAAGGTAGTCTTTCTTCTTTCTCTGTTACTAAAGTTTCATTCGTTTTATTGCCTGGCAGAATCTCCTTTGTTATCTCTGTTCGTTCTACTTCATGAGATCCATCGCTCTTTTCTGTTGCGTTCCTCCCCTCCACAAATGTCATCGTAATGCTGTTCTGTGAAGGTAGTCTTTCTTCTTTCTCTGTAACGAGAACTTCATTCGTGTTATTCCCTGGCATATTGGGTAAATAGTTGAGTCCCCCCTCGTCAACTTTCTGGCAAGGGTTCATAACGGCCATCTCCACGGTACCGGAGGTCGCCTTGTCGTCCGGGTGCCCTGCGGAGTTCGCTCCGCCGGCCAGCGGCAGGCTGCTGCCGCCCAGATTCCCCAGGCACAAGACGAGCGTGCACACTGCGAAGAGCGTCATAATTGTTGACTGTGAGGATATGAAATTAAAAAGAACTACGGTTTTGTAAAAACCGCTTTCGTCAGCTCAGGGATTGAAAACAGAATGGCCTCCGGGACGCCGACCGACAGAAAGAAAAATCCTCTGGGGTCTTCCTCCGCCGTAGGATGTGTTTTGGTAGAACAGGGAGAGTCGAAGGAAAAGAAAGCACACACACACACACACACACACACACACACACACACACACACACACACACACACACACACACACACACACACACACACACACACACACACACACACACACACACACACACACACACACACACACACACACACACACACACACACACACACACACACAAAACGGCAAGGAATTCTGATGTCAAGTCTGGTGTGTGTGTGTGTGTGTGTGTGTGTGTTTTAAGGAGGATGCGAAGCTCAGGGGTCCGTTACAAGGATGGTTAACGTCACTTCTCTTGGAACTTCCCTCTTTCCCCTTCCCGCTTCATCATTTCATCTCTCTCTCTCTCTCTCTCTCTCTCTCTCTGTTTATTCTCCTTCCTTTCGCTCATTTACTTGCATTTCTTTGCCTTTTTCCTTCTCATAGTTGTGTTTTTATTCATCTTTCACCATTGTTTTACTCATCACACTTACTATATTATTTTTCCCTCTCCTCCCGTCCTACCTATGAAGAGTAATAAAGACAACACATAGGAACAAACGACATAATTGCTCTTCCGCACAAGTACACTGGTAGAGGTTCTGTTCGTCCCAAACTACTTTGTTACCTGGAGTGTTTCAAAGTCCATTTCATAATTTGTGTTCTTCCAATTGCTGCGATTTGCTCTTTGTTTGGAAGCTTCGTGACATGGTCGGAAGGGGAAATGGAAAATCATCTGTATCTACCTATCTATCTATCTGTCTATAACGGGGGCATACGCTGTAGCTGCTCGCTGAAGTTAGGGTTGATTGAAGATCTGGGGTCGCTTCCCGCATCAGGAGGGTCACTACATTGTGCGTGGCGGGTAATGGTGACACGGGGCGCCTTGTATACATGTTCAGACCACTCAGACCCTATGGTCCAGACTACGTAACGTAGTCAGTCCTTGAACCTAAATGAAACTTATAAATGGACACCAAGACTCTGGATTTCTGCCTTAGCGAATATTAAGATGGAGGAAGTGGCGATTGAGTTTGAAAGCGAATCAGTCGTGTTGCACTGAATCAATGAAGGTGAAGTTTGTTCCATTTCCGTATTACGACGTTGGTGAAGAAACAAAATGATGCAGTTTGAGTTTGTTTACATTTAAATGTTGTGCCAGTATGTCTGGCTCGAGAGGTATCGCAGATCATAAACAATTTGGATTTGTCCACAAGTTATTAAGTATTTTGAAACATTCGATCAGTATCCCACTGGAGTGACGTTTCTCTAGCCATAGCATGCATAGAAATGAAAGCCTTTCATCGTATAAGGTTTGATGCGCAATGTAGAGATCATCTCTGTTAACCTATGTGAAACGCCTACTATAGTCTATGTCTTTCGCATAGCGGGGAGACCAACACTATACCGCAAATGGTGAGGTCTGTCTAAACTGTTGGATAATGGTAGTGATATATATATATATATATATATATATATATATATATATATATATATATATATATATATATATATATATATATATATATATATATGTGTTTTTGAATGAAAAAATCCTTTTAATGAAGGCCACCGTTTTTTTTGGGTTTTCGCTGCATCAATGCACAGCTCAAAGAATATGAGAATTTGATACCCAGGTCCTTGTCAAACTATATATACGCTTTTAAGTTTCACACCACACATTTCGTAATCGAACCTACTTTTTTGTCCCACCTTTAAGAATCTAACCTTTATCCAAGTTAAAGGAATTCTCCTTTCCATCAGACCAAGCTGAATTTCTAATTTGAATCATCTTGGAGGCTGTGTCTGTCTAGGTCTGAGAGAACATAGTATTCAGTCTTGTGTCATCAGTAGATTTGTAATGATAGTATTTGTAGTGACACGACTTTCCTGATGGGCGAGCCTCCCATAACCCACTTAGCCAGGGGGGTACCTCTTTGGCCGACTGGTAAAGGAGTGGCTCTCCCGTTACGCTGGTCGCGGGTTCGATCCCCGGCGCCGGTAAACCTTTCCTTGTCTGGATTAATTTATCGTGTGTTTCGTTACACGCAGTGGCTGTGTGGGAGTGTTGTAATGAGAAAAAGTCTGGCATTTCATGTTGAGCCCCACGTCGATGTCACTGATGAATGATTAGGAACAGTATTGGGCCAAGGACTGAACCCTGAGGGACACCATTAGTGAGAGAGAGAGAGAAAGAGAGAGAGAGAGAGAAACACATCGCCGTGATGTCTCAGCACTGGTGGTGTGTCACAAAGCCCAGGCGCAGGGCGTTCCCCACCTCAGCAGCTTGAGGCTCCCTCCCGGTTCACCCGGACTACACTCTCCGGTGACCAGCTCGTGGAGGTGCCTCGATCACACTCCAGGCAGCACCAGCGCACATATACAGCCAGGACCACACGCCTGTGGAACATGTTCACGGCAGCCACTCCCCAAGTGGAGAACATGAGCACGCAGCAGGTGAAGCTGGCTGCTCACAGGTGGCGTGAGGGACACCCAAGTGCGCTAGTGCTATAAACTATAAATATAAAGTGACAAACTGACATTATTCCATATTGTATTTACATGTTTTTCTTTACTTTTTCGTATTTTGTATTTGTATGCGAGGGAGATCATTCACACGCCTTCACCAATGTAAGGGTTACATAAAAAAAAAAAAAAACGATTATTCACTTAATCACTCCAGTTTTATGTCTAAAATATGACACCATCGTGTCGTTCAGGGCCTCCTCGTGAACCCTCTGCTCTCCCTAGAGTTGTCTCGGGCTGGCGGAGCCATGCGGCCACGTGGACTTCTACCCTAACGCTGGAGAATATCAACCAGGCTGCTCTGACCTCTCCAAGCAAGGTATGCGAGTTGTAAACAGGAAAACTCTCCCTACCTACTCAGGGCAGTGACAGTAGCGGCCTTCACTCACCAAATCTTGCCTCATCTTCTCTTGCACAAAAGCTTAAATATATTTGTGAGGATTACTTTTCGTCCGTGTAGTATGACTTACGACGCTGCGGAAATGAAAAACTCCACACAAGTTTTCCAGGAGCATCTTCAGAACACGGCCAAGATGAAGGCAAAATATTGTGGATACATGTGTGTTGTAATAGTCACAGCGGGACAGTCGCGTCAAGCAAACATCAGCAAGTCAGTACTGACATAGTGGTTTCCTGCAGGGGAGACGCGGGGCTGCAGCCACAGCAGAGCTCACGACTACTGGATAGAGAGCATCAACGGCGAGACGCCCTTCCTGGCCCGCCCCTGCAGCGACTGGGACGCCTACGTGGCCGGCGAGTGTGACAGCTGCGGCCAGGGCTGCCTCGAGATGGGCTTCCACGTCCAGAAAGGGTAAGTGCTCCTCACGCCTTGGTAACACTCTCCCCTCCCGTAAAGAAGTGTCGTGATGATTTCTCAGGAGGAGGAGCTGTTCATGTGGAGGCGACAAGGAGAATAAGGCAAATTGATGTGGAAACAGTTCCGAAACATTTTTTTTTAACACGAAGGAAAAGGTACAGGAAAAAAAAAGGTAAATATCCTTGAAGAAGACTGCATGCCCAGTGACATATTGCTCTAGACGAAGACTTATATTACCTTAAAAAAAAAAAACCCAAGGAGCCACTGGCATATGAAAATGTAGTAGTAGTAGTAGTAGTAGTAGTGGTAGTAGTAGTAGTAGCAGTAGCAGCAGCAACAGCATTAGTAAGTAGTAGTTGTATTATTATTATTATTATTATTATTATTATTATTATTATTATTATTATTATTATTATTATTATTATTATTATTAATGATCTACAAAAAAAAGCGAGATATTTTTGTCAAGTGTTAAATGTCGACCACAAATAATGCCTTAGATAAATATATCTGAGTCGCTAAAATTCGGGAAAGGGACAAGTGGGCCTCGGTAAGATGGCCTGATGGTGGAAATATAGGTAAGAACGTTTTCTGATTCCCCTTCTTTTGACTCCTTGTTTCAGCCTCACGGGGAACTACTACCTCAGGACCAACGACGCCCCGCCCTTCGCCATGGGATAGACTGTACAAAAAGAGAGAGAGTCCAAAGTGGGGTCAAAAAGGCAGACCATTAACTTCTAACGTGTCCCTCTGAGTAATGCTGCGTATCTTCATTGGAGCGCGTACCCCACTTTGGACACCCTCTCTCTCTCTCTCTCTCTCTCTCTCTCTCTCTCTTTTCCCATAAAAGTAGGTACAACACGTGCATAACAGAAAACGTCCAAAAGAAAGCAGAAGACTTTAACACCTTTTTTGGAAATGTGGGGAAAAATACACTTATTAAAGTCAATCCAGGAGGAACTGGCGGATCGGGGGGTGAGAGGTGCGGGTCAGCGGACACAGTTCTTGGTGACGGGAATCCCGAGTTGACCGACCTGTTGATGCTTTTCTTAAGAGAGACCTGCTTGATCGACGAGATGTGACCGAAATATATGTATATATTTTTTTGTCTGGATTGATAATTTTCCTTATTATATAAAATAATAAATATTTATCATACAAGGGTACTCTTACCTATAAACTATGTAAACCAATGTATTGTTACTGTTGTGGTCCACGTGATAATCAGCAGGTGATACATATAAAATTGATATATATGTTATCTCATTTTTATATGCGATGTTGGTCTATTGCTGGGCCACACAGCCCCGTGTGTGTGTGTCCCCGCCCACCCCTGCTTAGTTAGCTTTGGTTAGGTACCCCGGATGTAATGAAGAGTGTATGTGCTGAATGAATGACTGTGTGAATGATGATTATAAAAATGACTGTGTGAATGATGATTATAAAAATGACTGTGTGAATGGTGATAATAAAAATGACTGTGTGAATGATGATTATAAAAATGACTGTGTGAATGATGATTATAAAATGACTGTGTGAATGATGATTATAAAATGACTGTGTGAATGATGATTATAAAATGATTGAGTGATTGATGATTATAAAAATGACTGTGTGAATGATGATTATAAAAATGACTGTGTGAATGATGATTGTAAAAATGACTGTGTGAATGATGATTGTAAAAATGACTGTGTGAATGATGATTATAAAAATGACTGTGTGAATGATGATTATAAAAATGACTGTGTGAATGATGATTATAAAAATGACTGTGTGAATGATGATTATAAAAATGACTGTGTGAATGATGATTATAAAAATGACTGTGTGAATGATGATTATAAAAATGACTGTGTGAATGATGATTATAAAAATGATTGAGTGATTGATGATTATAAAAATGACTGTGTGAATGATGATTATAAAAATGACTGTGTGAATGATGATTGTAAAAATGACTGTGTGAATGATGATTGTAAAAATGACTGTGTGAATGATGATTATAAAAATGATTGAGTGATTGATGATTATAAAAATGACTGTGTGAATGATGATTATAAAAATGATTGAGTGATTGATGATTATAAAAATGACTGTGAATGATGATTATAAAAATGACTGTGTGAATGATGATTGTAAAAATGACTGTGTGAATGATGATTGTAAAAATGACTGTGTGAATGATGATTATAAAAATGATTGAGTGATTGATGATTATAAAAATGACTGTGTGAATGATGATTATAAAAATGACTGTGTGAATGATGATTATAAAAATGATTGAGTGATTGATGATTATAAAAATGACTGTGTGAATGATGATTATAAAATGACTGTGAATGATGATTATAAAAATGACTGTGTGAATGATGATTGTAAAAATGACTGTGTGAATGATGATTATAAAAATGACTGTGTGAATGATGATTATAAAAATGACTGTGTGAATGATGATTATAAAAATGACTGTGTGAATGATGATTATAAAAATGACTGTGTGAATGATGATTATAAAAATGACTGTGTGAATGATGATTATAAAAATGACTGTGTGAATGATGATAATAAAAATGACTGTGTGAATGATGATTATAAAAATGACTGTGTGAATGATGATTATAAAAATGACTGTGTGAATGATGATTATAAAAATGACTGTGTGAATGATGATTGTAAAAATGACTGTGTGAATGATGATTATAAAAATGACTGTGTGAATGATGATTATAAAATGATTGAGTGATTGATGATTATAAAATGACTGTGTGAATGATGATTATAAAAATGACTGTGTGAAAGATGATTATAAAAATGACTGTGTGAATGATGATTATAAAAATGACTGTGAATGATGATTATAAAATGACTGTGTGAATGATGATTATAAAAATGACTGTGTGAATGATGATTATAAAAATGACTGTGTGAATGATGATTATAAAAATGACTGTGTGAATGATGATTATAAAAATGACTGTGTGAATGATGATTGTAAAAATGACTGTGTGAATGATGATTATAAAAATGACTGTGTGAATGATGATTATAAAAATGACTGTGTGAATGATGATAATAAAAATGACTGTGTGAATGATGATTATAAAAATGACTGTGTGAATGATGATTATAAAAATGACTGTGTGAATGATGATTATAAAAATGACTGTGTGAATGATGATAATAAAAATAAACAACTACAACAACAAAATAAGCAAAACATACAAAAAAAATAAAAAATGGCCTAATAGCAATATGGAAAAAAAAAAAAAAAAAAAAACCCCCAGGCGCAGGTGACTCGCTCTCGCCCTCCCTCGCCCGTGTGTTTTCCCGACTACTGACCCATGATATAATTCACCCCCGCCCTCCCCCCGCCCCCTCCCGACCCGCCTTCAAAGAGATGACTGGTTAGACAAAGTTCTCCCCATCATAAGTAAGACAAGGAGGAGGTAATGATGATGATGATGATGATGATGATGATGGTGGTGGTGATAATGAGAATAAGAAAAGGGATGATAATGCTGACGGAAATACCGCTAGAAATAAGTTAAAAATATCGTTAAACAAAAACAACAAGAAAAAAATCGACGCCTGCTGCGGGCTCTATTTTTCTACTTTTTACCTGTTTCTTAATTTTGTTTTATTTTTTATTTTTATTGTTTTTTTTGCTATTATTACTGGCATTATTATACCTATCTTGTAATGTTGTCTTGGTATTACTTGCATATAATTAGTGTATTCTATTTTCACGTGAATCGAAAAACAAAACAAAAACGTGTGTGTGTGTGTGTGTGTGTGTGTGTGTGTGTGTGTGACCTTCACCGTAACACCATATCACACCATGTCATCGAGCGGCCTTACGAAACCTTGGGAAATATGTGAGTTTGTTGTTCTCTCTCTCTCTCTCTCTCTCTCTCTCTCTCTCTCTCTCTCTCTCTCTCTCTCTCTCTCTCACAAACACACTCACACACACATCCTCCCTCCCACCCCCAACCCCACACACACACCTACCCACCTCCACCCCCTCATCTACAGTATGATAACCTGCTAATTTTGTAATCTGCATTGCTGTATTTTTCCATTGATATTAATTAACGGGATCCAGAATATACAAGCAATGAAAATTCAAACAACAAAAAAATATGAAGTAACACTCAACATATTTTCTTTTGCATACGGAGCCGAAGATATTTTGAATGTCTTTAATGGTGGAGGGCTTCATTTCGTGCTATATAATGAGGACGTATACATTGTTACATTATAAAAAAAAATCAAAATTATAGTACTTATTTTTGATGCATCAGACTCGGGTTAACCGACTTCTTTTTATAACAGGCTGGGGGTTGCCGAAGAGACCTCCAAGAAAGCCTACCGGCGTTACATACAGCACCTAGACACACACACACACACACACACACACACACACACACACACAAGCTTATCTCTATTGAAGAACTTGAGCTTATCATTTCGTCCCCTACAATAATAAGACAAAAAAAAGAAAAAAAGGGAAATATATCTCAAATTGTATTTCATTTATTATTATTATCATTATTATTATCATTTTTATTGTTATTATTATTATTATTATTATTATTATTATTATTATTATTATTTATAATAATAATAATAATAATAATAATAATAATAATAATAATAATAATAATATCTAGTTTTTTTCTTTTTAACAAACCAAATGCTTTGCTTAAGTTATGAACAACAATCAAAAGAATAAAACATATTGTATGATTCAATAGAATAGATATAAATAAACAAATATAGATAAATGAATAAAGAAATATAGGAATAAATAAGCTTGGATATTAAAGACAAGGGATGTTAATAATAATTTTCTATAACAAAAATAAGCTTTTTTTACGACCTCCAAAAAGGTACGAGTATCTCAACCCCTCAACCTCCTCCTCGGCCCTCACAACCTTCCTCTCGAACTCTACAAACTCCTTTCCCGACCAATAAAGCCTCCAGTTAATCCCCCCTCCAACACCGTTCCGGTAGTTCAGTGGTTAAAGCTCTGTGCTACCAGCCTTCGCGGCCTGGCAGATAGAGGTTCGAGCCCCGCTCAGACCGCGATTTATCCGCTGACAAGGAGAGGTTACTGTTCCCTTTTGGGCAAGGGGGATGTGGTGTGTGGTGTGTGAAGGTCTCGGCAGTACCCAGAAATCGACTAATGAGCTTCGATTTAATCGGCAGGGTACTTGCTGGCGATGACGAGTGCAGCTCGTGACCAAGCTGTAGTGAACTACACACACACACACACACACACAGCCCCACCCCCACGCACGCACTTAATACGTCTCCACATAAAGAGCAGAACAAGAGAAAATCCACGTAAGGAAAACAAAACGTGTGTCGGAGGGGGAACACGCGCGTCGCTATCTTGGCTAAACGAGCAACGCGGCGCGCCCTCCCCCACGTGATAAGCCCAGGAGCAAGTGACTCCCTCTCCCGTGTGTTTTCAAGACGCCTGATCCATGAGGCCATTTACCCCCCCCCCCCGCCCCCCCCGTCCCTACCAAAGCCCAACCACCCGAGACACCCAGCTCCGCCTCGTCCCTTCCCGCCCTCCAAGAGATAACTCGTTTGATAAAGTTCTCCCATCATAAGTAAGATATGGAGTTGTTGATGATAATGAAGATGATGATGATGATGACGACGATGACGAATATGATGATGGTAATGATGATGATGAGGAGGAGGAGAAGGCAGAGAATACTGACGTGGGTGATAATGATGGAATTAATGATAAAAATAATACTTGTAAATTCTATTAAAACAAACAACAAAAGCGACACTTGTTGCAACAATACTATTTTCCCGAATGTTCCTGCGTCTTCACTTTTTATTTTTTTTACCATCACTCCCACAATTATTATTATTATTATTATTATTATTATTATTATTATTATTATTATTATTATTATTATTATTATTATTATTATTATTATTATTGTATATTTTACGATTTCTTTAGCCGCCCGTGCGTGTGTGTGTATGTGTGTGGGAAAGCAAGTGCCCAAGGTGTGTGTGTGTGTGTGTGTGTGTGTGTGTGTGTGTGTGTGTGTGACCTTCACCGTAACATCATAGCTATCGCACCATGTCATAGAACGGCCTTACGCAACCTTGGGAAATATTTGCGTTCGTCTCTCTCTCTCTCTCTCTCTCTCTCTCTCTCTCTCTCTCTCTCTCTCTCTCTCTCTCTCTCTCTCTCTCTCTCAAATCCTCTTAGTGTATGTATGCGGTGGGTGTGAATCGCAGCATTTTGGGGTCGTTGGTGGTTGTTATCAGGTCGTAGGGTCCGTGTGACTCAGGGTAAAGGCATCGACACGTCTCACATAGTCACTGTTCAATGTCCATGTGTCATAGCTATACAGTAAGACAAGGAGCTCCCCTCAACAAGAAATATAACTAAAGTTCAAAGTTTTGCGTGACGCCTCGGACACAAAAATCAAGTGTTTCATGTGGACAGTAGAGGAGAGAAAAAAGAAGCCCTTGGAAATAACAGGACCGGTGAGAAGAAAATAAAACAAAAGAAAAGGTAAACTGTCTTTGATAATAACTGCGCAGTAGTGGGAAGGAAAAATTGGGTAAGCAGTCCTGGGACCACATAGACAAACTGTTTTTTTTATAGTCAGAGTTCCAGGACCCCTTCATATCTTCTAGCGGGCAACAAAAAGTCAATTACTCAGCTTGTCACAAACCAGAAAGACACACGCGTAAAACCACACAAAGGAGATGGGGGGATTCTCTCAATATAAGAAAAGCCATGACCCAGGATGCCACACTTCGCATCACATCCATGACATGCTTGGGGGTTCACACGCGCGTCTTCTGCTCGTCATGCACTTTCAGCAATAGCGTTATCTTCCCGCAGGAGGTACAGCATGCAATGAGGTCATAATTCTAGAATATTATTGATAAACACCAGCTGTGTATCTCCATTTCTGTGCTTGGCTCGGTAGATAAAACGAAGGCACGTATTTCTGTGTTTCATAACATATCTTGTTTATTATTTATGATATCGTAATCTAGAAAATTCTCTCTCTCTCTCTCTCTCTCTCTCTCTCTCTCTCTCTCTCTCTCTCTCTCTCTCTCTCTCTCTCTCTCTCTCTCTCTCTCTCTCTCTCTCTCTCTCTCTCTCTCTCTCTCTCTCTCTCTCTCTCTCTCTCTCTCTCTCTTAGCGCCGTTCAACATCTGAGTAGCTTCCTCAAGACAAACAAAAATGCAGCCCAGGTAAGATACTAACTGGCTAATAAAAAAATAAAAAAATAACCATTGTTCGTTTTTGTTCACTGACACTTAATCATCATCATCATCATCATCATCATCATCAAATAAATAATGTAATAGGTGACATTAAGGACAACCTATGAGGAAAATGCCGCCAGAAATAATGTGCAGAGGCGTTTCCATGAAGCTCGTAATAATTAAGGATACTGCAAAACAAGCACGAGTGGCCGATGAGACTGAACCGTCGATATTAAGGAAGAGAACATATAAATTCCCTACATAAAATGGCACGGCTGAACCTCTTGAATGGTGCCGTCACAACCTCAGAGCTTGAAGGACTCTGCTTGTATTAAAAAAAAAAAAAAAAAAAAAAAAACAGCGGCGCCGACAAGGTGAACCCGAAACCTCCACATTAGAAAGAAAAACAAAGATGGTCTGTTGACGTATGGAAGCGGTGTCTTGGCTTAAAAACACAAGAAATAAGGTCGGGTTTTGAACAGAAACTTTGTGCCCAATGTCTGTGTAACACTGGGGGAGCAGCGCGGTAACGACTTTCCAATTTTTGTTCGTCATTGAGCTTCCTCCTTTACTGTAAAACAACAACTACTACTACTACTAATAATAATAATAATGTTACTACTACTGCAACTACTACTACTACTACTACAACAACTGCTACTACTACTACTACTACTACTACTACTACTACTACTACTACTACTGCAACTACAGAAACCTAGAAACCTTAAGCTAAATACATGTTCCCACTCCACACTGGGTCTGTATGAAGGCTCCAGAGGCGAGTGGTAGCAAAGAAAAAAAATATAAGGTAATACTGCAACATAGGAACACCACGCCCATCACTATTAAGGTTATTATTATCACTATTATTATTATTTTTTTCGTCTTGTTTTTTATGTCCTTGAGCTGCTTCCGATTCTGTAAAAAAACTACCATTGCTACCACTATCATTACTATTGTCATTATTCTTAGCAGTAATTAACCTCGTGCTTTATGAATTGGTAACGAACAACAGAGGCAACAGCAGCAGTATTGTCCTAAAGCCGCTTTCACAGTCACTTTGGTTGTTTTGATCGTTACCAATGGCGGCGATCGACGCTATAGTTTTTTGACGCTATAGTTTTCCACGTGAAACTGGCCTATGGGGTAGTGGCGGCTGCAGAGGAAGCGAGAGGTGGTGAGAGTGTGTGGCAAGGTGCGGGGCTAGGCTAACCCCGCAGCCGCCACTACCCCATCGGCCAGTTTTACGTGAAAATACTATAGCGTCGATCGCCGCCATTGGTAACGATTAAAACAAACAAAACGACTGTGAAAGCGGCCCCTAGGCAGGTTGCAAGGTTCCCAGGTGTCAGATAAGCGGGGCGGGGCCGCGGACAACGCCCAAATTATTTAACGCCGCGGAACACGTCGGGAGCTCACTCAACTCCCCGGGAACACTGGACGAGGCCGAGGAGGTCACCGAGAGGTCGCACTGAATTGTTGACAGTCTCCACACTACCCGAGCCTCGCTTCACCATGGTTCCGTCGACGAGTCTTCTGCTCCTGCTGGGTGGGTGCTGGGGCCGTGTCAAAGGGTGTTTTCCGGGCGAGGGTAACACAGTAAGAGCAGAGCATTAGGGAAGAGAGGAGAGGAATGGGTTGGGTGGGGTGTTCAGCTTAATGAAAGGATTCTTGTCTGCGAGCATTCCGTCCGAGTGCATCCACCCAGTTTTCCCTCAGTAAGAGCAGAGCATTAGGGAAGAGAGGAGTAGGTTGGGTGGGGTGTTCAGCTTAATGAAAGGATTCTTGTCGGCGAGCATTCCGTCCGAGTGCATCCACCCAGTTTTCCCTCAGTAAGAGCAGAGGATTAGGGAAGAGAGGAGAGGAGTGGGTTGGGTGGGGTGTTCAGCTTAATGAAAGGATTCTTGTTTGCAAGCAGTCCGTCTGAGTGCATCCACCCAGTTTTCCCTCAGTAAGAGCAGAGGATTAGGGAAGAGAGGAGAGGAGTGGGTTGGGTGGGGTGTTCAGCTTAATGAAAGGATTCTTGTTTGCGAGCAGTCCGTCTGAGTGCATCCACCCAGTTTTCCCTCAGTAAGAGCAGAGCATTAGGGAAAAGAGGAGAGGAGTGGGTTGGGTGGGGTGTTCAGCTTAATGAGAGGCTTCCTGTCTGCGTGCTTTCCGGCTCAACATGTCCAGTTTTCCCTCTTAAATACTAAACATTCCGTCGCCCAAGTACACATATTTGACAAGGCTTTCGTGGGAGTTTTGGGCATTTCCAAGAGTAGTTTTATGACCCTGGTGGTAGTGTGACCCTTCTTCTGTACCGTGAACCTAAAGAAACACTCATTATAACTCAATCGATCCCCTCTTTGACCTTTAGAAATACTGATGTGAGAAGCGAGTGTATCTTATAATACCGACCATACAATGCAACATGCTGAGATACAATAACGTCTTGATAAGCCAAATTCAACGATACTTTTTCAAATGCACGCAGCTATTTGTCTTTTTCACGTAGAAGGAAATTGATTAAACCGAGACAAAAAATAAAAATCAGCTCTTCCAAAAAGTTGAACAAAAGATGAAAAAAAGAACAAGCCAGATTAACTTACCGCTTTGTGACGAGCAAGAAGAAACAGATGAGTCCAGTTACCGGTAAGAATAATGATAAATAGAACAAAAATGGGGAAGGTTAATTAGGAGATTACGACAAAATGAATGCACCGCGCAAACGCTCCACTAACACACAATTCGGCTTAATGTTACAATAGTTTGAATATTAGTACTTTAATTATTGGTTTTAGTAAATGCAATTCCATATAATACAAAATGCCACGTAATCAAGTATCGCGCCTGAATAATAAAAGAATCACAATTTTGTTCTTCCCTCGATTCTAGATGTGACAGTTTAGGTTTGTGTGTGTGTGTATGTGTGTGTGTGTGTGTGTGTGTGTGTGAAAAGAGAGAGAGAGAGAGAGAGAGAGAGAGAGAGAGAGAGAGAGAGAGAGAGAGAGAGAGAGAGAGAGAGAGAGAGAGAGAGAGAGAGAGAGAGAGAGAGAGAGAGAGAGAGAGAGAGAGAGAAGAGGAGTGGGGGAGAGAGGAGGGATAGGACCAACACCCACCCACACGCCACCTCTATCCTCCACAGTGGGGGTCCTTGGTGCCACGACTGCCGCCCCCCAAGACGCCCCTCGCGCCACCCTGGACGACGTTCGCTTCCTGCTGTGGACGAAGTAAGGACACGCCTACCTCAGCCTATACTAACCTATCATAAACTAACCTGAGCCAACCTAGGGCCGTATTACTAAACATTTCGTCGCCCAAGTACACATATTTGACAAGGCTTTCGTAAGAGTTTTGGGCATTTCCAGGAGTAGTTTTATGGCCCTGGTGGTAGTTTGACCCTTCTTCTGTGCCGTGAATCTAAAGAAACACTCATTAGAACCCGACTGATCCTCTCTTTGACCTTTAGAAACAGCTGATGTGGAAAACGGAAATGTCTTATAATATCGACTTAGTCTTGTCTAGCATGAACTCACTTGGCATCGGAGTAACACATGATCTCACTTTCTTTGTCATAATGTCTCGGATGTTCACAGCGACTTGTAAGTACTGAATATCTCTGAAAAATATCTGCCGTACAAGACAAATGTTGCTTGCCTAAATAAACAACAGTAGCAAAGTGGCGAAATAGCAAGCCCAGTAATACATAGTAACCTCCTGGTACTGTTATTGCCGCTAAAGTAAACAACAATAAGAGAATTAATTATTTTATAACTACCGATAGATAACACCACACGAAGCAACCAGATCGCACGCACCCACCCACCCAGACACACACACACTGAATTACCTAGAAGCCCAGTCATAACAGTAGCTTTCATACCAATGCAATTAACATACTGCCTCTCTCTGGCCAGCACATACACCACAAAGAAACTAACCATGACCACTAAGACCACTCACCACACAACACACGACAACACCTTCTCTCTCACCTTCCGCACCATTCACGCTCCGCCCCAACTTTCGCCCTCCCCGCAGGAGTAACTCAGGGAACAGCCAGTACGTGGAGCTGAAGGAAGGAGACCAAAGCAGCCTGGGCCCCTTCAATAAGGCCAACCCCACGGTGGTGCTCGTGCACGGCTTTGCCAACAGCGGCGATAGCGGCTGGCCGGTGGACGCCAAGACAGGTAAGCGGAGGGGACCTGACTTGATGACTGATTGATTCTTGATATAACATTCGTTTGACAAGGGAATGTGGTACTTCTAAATTCTTTCTGGCCAATTTCGAGCCTTCATTTTGTTAATGCTATCTTTTAAAACTACGGTGTCAACAATAATATTATCACAAGCTACGCGGTGAGCACGCTGTGGTCCCGAGGCAATGAAATGCTGCACGGCAAACAGTCGTCCTCCAACAGACACGTGTGCTGGTTCTCAATTTCGCGTGAGCCCCGAGAACATTATTAGAGGGCAACTTGGAAGTTCTGTGAAATAACATGCACACTTTTTTAATGATTCTGATGATCATAATAATTGATTCAGGTGAAAGAAATGGATCTTAAAGCACCTTTTTTGAGGGGTGGGTGAGGTGGAGGGCATAAAGGCTTGAGAAGCACAGAAGGCGGCACTGTGTACCGGTGGATTCCACGAATTCGCGGAGTTCTTTACTTCAAAATCTGTATATAGCAAATGCTTTTGGGGACGACTATATCACAAAATTCGTGCCTCCTACACTTTTTCCCATCCTTCTCCTCTGCCCAGTCCTTTGTCCCAGCAATAACGCGCCCTCCTTCGCCCCACAGAACTGCTGGCGCACGGCTCCTACAACGTCATCGCGGTGGAGTGGAGCCAGCTGGCCGTGGCGCCCTTGTACCCTGCGGCCGTGGCCTTCGTGCCTCAGGTGAGTGCTGCGCCCTTGTCTGCCGCGGTGGGTGATGATTATAACCGTGACAGGTATTTGGAGTTTCTTCTGTAAGGTTTCATCAGTTTAAGCTGTCCCCCACCACCACATACACACATGGCTCTGACCCCGCCCCCCCCGGCAGGTCGGAGCCCTCACGGCGAGTCTCCTGGACTGGCTGCACAACGCGGCAGGTATGGACGCCTCCGGGGTGCAGGCTGTCGGCCACTCCCTCGGGGCTCATGTCGCGGGAGCCATCGGACAGAACCTGAAGACCTTCCGCCTTCCCTTCCTCACGGGTAAGTCTCCCTTCTCCTTTACCGCCGTAGGGAAGGTCAAGCAGCGCCCCTTCCGTAACTTACCAGTAAGGTCAGCAGTTTCTACTGCCATCATATAACAATTATGTGACCTTAAGACTCCTTAATAAAATTACAGGTTTGTTAAATGGTTGCAATGCGAAATTTCTTTTTCACCACTCATATAGAACAATTACCAATTTGTCACCCCAAAATATATGTAAAAATTTCCACCAACACTTCTGGGTGAAAATACTTTCTCCACCATTGCCACACTTCCATCAGTCACCAACACAAACCCTCCTTCACCCAAAGCTTGTTGCGACATACAACAAGCTTTCTCTGTTACTTCTCTATTAGCCTTCCTGCCCTATGACAGCCACCACATTTCCTCTCTCCTCCCTCTCCCTCACTGTGGCCCCGCTCCCTCCTCCCCTGCAGGCATGGACCCCGCTGGACCGGAGTTCTTCGACGAGCCGGCCTCTAACCGCCTTGACAAGACCGACGCAAACTTTGTCCAGATCATTCACACCAACGGCTGCAATGTTCTGAATGTGAGTGACTTGCGGAGGCCTGGCAGTGAGAGGCGGGGATAAATAGGGAGTGTTGGTGTGGGTGGGTGGCAGGCTGGGTAAATGGACAGTAGGAGGATAGTGCCGATGTAAAAATGATCAGAGATTGTTTTCCATTCTAAAACTATCACGAGGCCACGAGTAGTGTAGGGCTGAATGTTTACTTCCATTGCTTTCGTTACTGTTACGTATAAAAGATTACTCAGATCGTTCATTCCGTTCCCCCGGGCTGCTACAGGCGTGCGTGGGGCTGCCGGACGTGATGGGACACGTGGACTTCTTCCCCAACGGTGGCGAGCACCAGCCGGGCTGTACCATTGGCGGGGACTGGATGGACCTGCTGGTTGGTGAGTTACTGTGCCACATACTACATGACTACTTATCTAGTGTGTATGGTTGTCCACTTGCCTGGCTGTCTAACTCAATGGTCCGTGTTCCTTTGGGCTCTGAGTTTCTGTAACTAAACATAGTCACCAAATTTTCTAACAACTCATTTACCAACAAACCTTTCTTCGCAAGTCAAGCAAGGAAGATAAAGCCCCGTTCACACTGTGCCGACTCTGGGCCACGACAACCCAGCGATTTTTCAATTTGTCAAGTTGGTTGCCACGCTCCAAGAAGGGGGGGGGGGGGGGGGGGGTTTTATTGGGGTCCTGGGTGTCTTGCCGACTGTCTGGGACATTCGGCCAACTAGTTGCCAGCATGTCGTGCTAACCTTCACGACTCCAGACTCCCGTCACGACGTCGGGGCAGCATTCGGCAACAGTCTCAAGACCTCTTTCAAAACATGCCCGACCCTTTCACATCAACACCCAAGACCTCGTGTACCCTAGAGTCGTGGGTAGTCGTGGCCCAGAGTCGGCACAGTGTGAACGGGGCTTAACTCTTGCCTTCATTTTCCTCGTGTTCTTGGGTTTTCCGAAGTCTTGTTGGTGTCAGTGGCGTTTAAAGGAGGATATCCCATTAGCGGGAGGATGGTTAAGTTAACGCCACAGAGTTAAAGACTCTGTGGCTAGGGCCTTGCCCCTGGTGAGGTAATATCATGACACATTAACGTCACAGCACAACAAGGGTACAACCACACCAAACAAACTAACATGAGGAAGGAGGAGGAGGAGGAAGAAAATATTTACATCCGTGTGTTCTCATCAGGTGGGTGCAGTCACGGCAAGTCGATCAAGTACTGGATCGAGAGCATCAACGGGGCGACCCCGTTCAAGTCGCACCCTTGCCAGGACTGGGCATCATATGAAGGCGGCAGCTGCAGCGGCTGTGGGCAGGGATGTCTTAACATGGGCTTCCAAGTGAGCCACAGGTGAGAGTAAGGGAGATACTTTAGTGATCTGGCGAGCATATTCCTGAACTGTAGTTTTGTTAAACATCAGGCCCGATTTAGGTTAGCTTAGTTAAGGTTAGGTTAGGTGAGGCTCAGCGGGTCGGGGAGGTGCCAATCATGCATACGCTTCAGAAACAAGCATCCGGATACGAACGACAGGGGCTGAGGGAGGCAGGGTGGACCAGGGTATTACAGAGGCTGAGGGAGGTAGGGTAGACAAGGGTATTACAGAGGCTGAGGGAGGCAGTCAGAGCTATGGGAGGTGTCGAGGGCCATAAGACACAACAGAGGCTGAACAGGAATCAAGGGGACGAGGCAGCAGCAAGGGATGCGGGGGAAAGTAATGGGACGGTGCAACAGCTTTTCGAGTATGAAAGGAGTGAGACCTGGAGAGGAGGGGGGGTGCCTGGGTGGGAAGGGCACCGATAGTACTAGACATTTTTTTTTTTTGTGTGTGTGGCGGTTGTGGGGAGGGCGGATCATTGAATAAAGGCGATGCTGGGACAGGGCAGGGAATGAAAGTTAGTTTACTCGATATTGCAAATATATATATATATATATATATATATATATATATATATATATATATATATATATATATATATATATATATATATATATATATATATATATATATATCAAGCGAGCTTTATTTCGAGGAGGGGAAACTCATGCCGCTATATGTAAACCACGCAAGATATAAGATAATGTTCCTTTGGCAAACCGAACAAACAAAGATGTCGCTCTAATAAAGTCTATGCCTTAGCTGCAGCAAGAAGTCATGAGCACTGATATACTCCTCTTGGACGAATCACTCACTAATTCTTGTTTCCTCTCTCCGCAGCCTGCAAGGAACTTACTACCTCGAAACTAACACCAATAAGCCGTACGCTCAGGGTTAATTCCGCACACACTCGCACTAAACAACGCTGCAGCGCTGGGAACAAACTCATGTGTTGTGTTTGTCGCCGTCCGCCACGCAACGCCAGTACTCGACACGCCGCCGCCCTGACTGATCGTGCCCCTCCACTCACCACCGTCTACATCTTTTTACGATGCGAAGACACGAGGAGGGCACAGCAAAATGGACCATTTGGTTATATAGAGTGCTTTAGACGGCTCTTTGGAAGGTCTTTTTCCCTCTTCATGTGGGCAGGTGGAGAAGAAGACTTCATCATCCCTTGGAGCGCCTCATTGACTGACTCGAGAAAGCTAATCATCATCATCATCATCATCATCATCATTATCATCATCATCATCATCATTCTGCGAGGATCAACGGGCGACGAAATGACCAGCACGACGGCAATTCTCATTACTCATATTTAGTTAAGTGAAGTCTGCAGCAACAGTTGTAATAAAAAAATAATGCACATGAGTTTTTACTGAATGCCTTGAAACACCACACGCAGACAAACACGGACACAATTGTAATAAAAAGACAATGCACTTGAGTTATTTTTACAGAAGAGTTCGAAACACACCACCAACGCGCGGGCACGCCTCCGTTCACCACCAATTTTGCAGCCGTAGTAGACCCTCTTCCCCCTTCTTACAGCCTCCACCCCTTCAGCGAAATCATCCGGCTGCAGCAACCCCCTCCTCTACTCGCTCTTCTAATGACTTCCCTGCTTGCTCACTTCAAACACAGGTCTCTCTCTCTCTCTCTCTCTCTCTCTCTCTCTCTCTCTCTCTCTCTCTCTCTCTCTCTCTCTCTCTCTCTCTCTCTCTCTCTCTCTCTCTCTCTCTCTCTCTCTCTCTCTCTCTCTCTCTCTCTCTCTCTCTTTCTCAACCAATCCCAAAAGTTTTTCACGTACATCAGAACAAAAAAGAAAGTTAAAACCAACATTGGCCCATTGACGGATGAGACCGGATCACTAACCCAGGACAGTAAACACATGGCCAAAATCCTCAACAGTAACTTTGCGTCCGTATTTACGATTGAAGACAAAGAAGCCATACCCGAATGCCCCGCTCCCCCGAAGGCGATTACGCCCCTGGAAATTGACGCAATATCCGCCCAAGACGTAAAAAAGTACTTGGACAAACTCGACACGAAGAAGTCAACGGGACCTGACAACTTGTCACCGCGGTTGTTGAAAGAACTGAAACAGCAAATACTGCAGCCCCTCACAAGCATATTTAACCGGTCGCTACAACTGAACAAAGTTCCATTCATTCGTCTGTATTTCCTCTTTCCTACAACTCAGGCTTTAAAGAGGGATGCGCCACAAAAAGTAAATTTGAGATGTCTGTTTCTGGAAACCTTTGTCCTTTCTCAAGGAGCAGCACGATGCAAACATGTTTATTCATGACCATTTTTTACAGAGGCCTTGAACGGTATCCAGTTCTCAGAAAATGACAAAGGACATAAAAATATAGTAGTAGTAGTAGTAGTAGTAGTAGTAGTAGTAGTAGTAGTAGCAGCAGCAGCAGCAGCAGCAACAGGAGCAGGATGAGCAGTGGTAGTAGTAGCAATCGAAGTTGTATAGCAGTTATACCAGTATTAATATTTATTATTATTAATCTGTTTAGTGCGCCAGGCAAGGTGCTTGCCCATGCTTGCTCATGCGGATTCGAAACCAGCTCCTGAAGCTGCAGAGACCTGAGCAGTCTGGGTCACGCTTGCGAAGTCGGCAACTGACCGTATCCTAGAGCTTTGCGTACAGGGACGTTCGTTACGTCATTAACGTTGACAGCCATCGTAAAAATAAAATAGAGGGAATCCGGCCTAAACCAGCAACGCGGCGCGCCTCCCTCCCTACCTGCCGACCCCGTGATGAGTCGAGGCGCAGTTGACTCGCCCTTTTATTATTATTATTATTATTATTATTATTATTATTATTATTATTATTATTATTATTATTATTATTATTATTATTATTATTATTATTATTATTATTATTATTATTATCATTACAATTATTACTATTGTTTTTCTTTTTCCTTTTTAACCAACCAAATGCTGTGTTTAGGAGGAGGGAAAATAACAAACATAAGAATATAAAAAAAACGGCTAGATAAAACAGAAGAAAAAAAATAACAATAAATAAATGAATACATGAATTTAATAAACAAATAAACTTGGATAATAAAGACAAGGTATGTGCATTTCATCTATAACCATAAAAAAATCAAAGAGAAGCATCGACATGACCTCCACAACCTTTCCCTAAACCCTCCATAAGCTTTTCTACGACCTCCAAAACCGTAATCTCAACCTCCACAACCTCCTCCCCGACCCTCACACCCTCCCTCTCGAACTCAATAACCTTCTTTCTCGACCTATACAGCTTCAACTTAACCCCCCCCACCCTACCCCCCCCACACACGCAGACACGTACAATAATATATACCAATACACACACACACACACACACACACACACACACACACACACACGAAATAATAATAATACAAATCCATAAAACGAGCAGAATCCTAATACACGTGAGGAAAATAAAACAAAAATACGTGTGTCGATATCTCGCCTAAGCCCCCAATATCTCACGTGACGCCCCTATCTTCCCCCCCTCCCCCCCCACGTGATAAGCTGAGGTGCAGGTGACTCCCCCTCGCCCGTGTGTTTTCCCGACGCCTGATCCATGAGGCCATTCACTCCCCTATCTCCGCGCCGTCTCCCCCCCCCCCCCCGCCCTCAAAGAGATGACTGGTTAGATAAAGCTTTCCCCTCGTGAGTTAGATATGGAGTTGTTGATGATGATTATGATGAAAATACTGAAGGGGTGATATTGATGATGAAAATACTCCATGGGGTGATAAAAATGGTAGTAGGAACAGTGACAAGAGACAATAATAGTTGCATAATTATGTCACTACACACAATAATTCAAACATGGCGTGATAATTTTTTATTCCTTTTTCATTTCTTCTTTTTTCCTTTTTTTTACGATCACCACTATTATTATTATTATTATTATTATTATTATTATTATTATTATTATTATTATTATTATTATTATTATTATTATCATTATTATTATTATTATTATTATTATTATTATTATTATTATTATTATTATTATTATTATTATTATTATTATTATCATTATTATTATGATGATGATGATACTATTTATTTGTCCGCGCGCGTGTGTGTGTGTGTGTGTGTGTGTGTGTGTGACCTTCACCGTGACACCATATCGCACCATGTCATCGAACGGCCTTACGAAACCTTGGGAAATATGTGAGTTTTCTGTTCTCTCTCTCTCTCTCTCTCTCTCTCTCTCTCTCTCTCTCTCTCTCTCTCTCTCTCTCTCTCTCTCTCTCTCTCTCTCTCTCTCTCTCTCTCTCACACACACACACACACACACACACACACACACACACACACACACACACACACACACAAACACACTGTGCAATTTTTTGTTCATTCCTGGGATTTGGATGAAAACAAGTAAATAAAGCATATAAGAATAAAAAAAATATAGTAACCCTGGGATATCGTATGAGTGTGCCCACTTGGAAAACAACTTATAATTCTCAGCTCGTGAATGTTCTTGTACCTTTATCAGCCACATTACGAGCTCTCCCTTTCGACAATACCATTCTGCCAGACCACGTTCCCTGCGAGCTTTTCATGAACCACGCTCAGGGGCTATAACGGCTCTGTCCAAAACAATATTCCTTGGTTAGTAATAGTATGGCGCGAGCATGATGAGAAACAAATCATTGGAAGTGAAGTACTGGGAAATAATTGAAGGCGAAAAGCAGTTTATAAGTTTAGAAGTTTTTTAGAAGTTTAAAAGCTTAGAAGTAGTTTAGAAGTCGTTTATAAGTTGTTTAGAAGTAGTTTATAAGTTATTTAAAAGTTAAGAAGTAGTTTAGAAGTTGTTTAGAAGTAGTTTAGAAGTTTAGAAGTTGTTAAGAAGTTTAGAAGTTGAGAAGTTGTTTAGAAGTTGTTTAGAAGTAGTTTAGAAGTAGTTTAGAAGTAGTTTAGAAGTAGTTTAGAAGTTGTTTAGAAGTTTAGAAGTTGAGAAGTTGTTTAGAAGTAGTTTAGAAGCAGTTTAGAAGTTGTTTAGAAGTTGTTTAGAAGTTGTTTAGAAGTTTAGAAGTTGTTTAGAAGTTTAGAAGTTGTTTAGAAGTTGTTTAGAAGATGTTTAGAAGTTGTTTAGAAGTTTAGAAGTTCTCTAAAAGTAGTTTAGAAATAGTTTAGAAGTTGTTTAGAACTTTAGAAGTTGTTTAGAAGGTTAGAAGTTGTTTAAAAGTAGTTTAGAAGTTGTTTAGAAGTAGTTTAGAAGTTGTTTAGAAGTTTAGAAGTTGTTTAGAAGATGTTTAGAAGTAGTTTAAAAGTTGCCGCTGGTTTCTGAGATGGCAATAACAGACATGTGACATGTGAGCCTGTCTAACTAAGTACGTGCAAAAAATACAGATGTTGGTTGGTGTAGTGGTGGTAATTGTGGCGGCAGCTTCTTAGGAGCTGCCGGGCTTTTTTATTAGCGGGCTTTTTTTATTATTGTAGCGGGCTTTTTATATTATTGTGCCTTTTTTGTGCCCTTGAGCTGTCTCCTTTGTTGTAAAAAATATACAACTTTCGTGATAAAGGTGGACAAGAAAGGCGTGGGAACAGTGTATGGGAGGAAGACACTTGAAAACTTACCAGGAAAAAGTAACAAAAATACCTAAATGGAACTAATTACATTTTCGTGATAAAGAAGGACAGGTGAGGCGTGGGAAAATGTGCTCTAGTCCTCGGCTGTGTGTAGGCCGCGGGGGGCCGGGGAAAGAAGGCAAGGGCGGTGATGTCAACAACTTATATAAAAAAAATGCCCGGCGATAAAGGGTTACGTAAGACAAACAAGTGTCGCAACTAACTCATTACGACGTAGAACGGGCGACACTGGAAGGCGGTCTCAAAAGTCTTATAGGTATTAAAGGTATCAGGACACCTCTCCTCCCGAAATTGACCTCTCTTTCGGCCACATCTTTTGATTCTGTTTTGTAGGAGCAGCGAGTAGCGGGCTTTTTTTTTTATTATTGTTTCCTTTTTTTGTGCCCTTGAGCTGTCTCCTTTGTTGTAAAAAAAAAGTATGAATTTATGTCGAAAGGACGTTATGAGTAGCTTGGTGGCAATGCTTCCAAACCTTCTGTAACTTCATTCTCCTCCTCCTCCTCATCGTCATCATTATCAGCCTTCCCTTCCTTTTCTTAATCAGCATTATCGCCACTCTCCTCCTCCTCCTCATCATCATCATTCGCCTCTTTCTCCTCCTCCTCCTCATCGTCATCATTATCAGCCTTCCCTTCCTTTTCTTAATCAGCATTATCGCCACTCTCCTCCTCCTCCTCATCATCATCATTCGTCTCTTTCTCCTCCTCCTCCTCATCGTCATCATTATCACCCTTCCCCTCCTTTTCTTAAGCAGCATTATCGCCACTCTCCTCCTCCTCCTCATCATTATCATTCGCCTCTTTCTCCTCCTCCTCCTCATCGTCATCATTATCAGCCTTCCCCTCCTTTTCTTAAGCAGCATTATCGCCACTCTCCTCCTCCTCCTCATTATCACCATTCGCCTCTCTCTTCCTCCTCCTCCTTTTCTTCATCATTATCACCGTTCTGCTGCTCCTTCACTTCATCACCATTCTCCTCCTCCTAATCAGTATTATCGCCGTTTTTCTTCTCTTCATTATCATCATTGTACTCCTCCTCCTCCTCATCATCATCATTCTTTTCCCCCCTCTTTATCGGCATCACTACTATTCTTCTCCTCCTCATCATCATCAATTTTCCCCCTCTTTATCAGCATCATTACTATTCTTCTTCTCCTCCTCCTCCTCCTCCTCAACAGCGTCATGGTTTTGGGTAAAGCAAACACTGCGCGGCGTTGTTCTTCATTTCAGTAATTATCTTCTTAGAGACGTTAGGTTTATAAGAACGGCGTCTAGCGGGTACTTTCTTATTTTTCTTTTATATATGTAGTTTGGTCTGTCTTCTGTGACGTCAAAAAATGTTAATTCACGCATGCTTTGCCTGTGGGGGCAGTCACCGTGTAAAAGAAATACCACACATAAAACAAACACCTCTAGAACTCCATCGGCCGTCTTTGACCTATTTAAGTACACGAGAGCGAGACATCCTGAGCGGACTCGCGGTAAAGGAGTAAAAAGAGTTACCTAAGGGAAAGGACCTGTTAAAGAGAGCTGCCACAACGATATTTACCACTCCCTCGGCCGCCTTGAGCCCGTCTATGTACACCAGGAGTGAGGCATCCTGAATGGACTCCCGGTAGAATAAAATTGGTTTTGTTCCCAGGTATAAGGAGATATGGGTGCCCCTTAGAACGAGTCTTGAGGACGTTGGTTATTCTCATCGCCAAGAAATAAAACTCGAGTTAAGGTTTTGCTTGCCGCCTCGGCCACTAAAATCGAGTACGGCAGAGAGGCAGCTGGGAGGTGGTGGCTGAGGGGTCAACGAGCGGACGCGGGATATAGGAAGCCCGTTCGCGTCCCGTCCGGTGCTGCAAATAATTTTTCAGTCATCGCCGAGTGGCCTAAGACTACCCACATGTTGTCCTGAAGGCCATCTATCAGACTGGACTCTAGTCTCTCTCTAAAAGATGATCAAAGATGAGCTTCAGGGGGCAGTATGAGCCAAGCAAGATGGCGCCACTATAACTCCAAATTCACCTCTCTTTTGGCGACTTTACTTTTTTTTAGCAGGAATGTTTAGCGTTTTTGAAAAAAATTGATTTTGCTCTTGAGCTGCTTTTCACGCTGACTGCTCTTCTGAACTTGCTAACTGCATGCCCCTCCCCCTCCCGCGGCCTCACCGCAAGCGACTTTCTACTCAAACTCATCCGTTCACTGTCCAAATTCCTTACGCACAAGTTAACCAGCATTTTCACTCTTTCATCCCTCATGCAGGTAAACTCTGTACCAATCTTCCTTCATCTGTATTTCCTCCTGCCTACAACTTGAACTCTTTCAAGAGGAGGGTATCAGAAGACCTCTCCTCCCGAAGTTGACCTCTTCATCTGTATTTCCTCCTGCCTACAACTTGAACTCTTTCAAGAGGAGGGTATCAGAACACCTCTCCTCCCGAAGTTGACCTCTCTTTTTGGTTTTTTGCCCGTGAGCTGCTGTTAAAAATAAATAAAAAAATGAAATGGATAAACTTTCCTGGAAAACGGCTACGCAGTAGTGGGTGGGAAGGGAACTGGGTAAACTGTTCTGTTTAATAACTGCGCAGTAGTGGATGGGAAAGAAAACTGAGTACATTTTCCTGGGCAACGGCCACACAAACGAACTAGTCAGCGTTCCACGACCCCTTCCCTTTTTCTAACGGGCAACAAAAACTGAATCACTTAGCTTGTCAGAAACTAGAAAGGTAAACGCGTAAAACCACACGAAGGAAAGGCGGTGATTTTCATTTAATCCTTTCATTTAGTATTCTACAGTGTCATTCCTGCACTATAAGCTCACTCGTATGGAATATGCATCTCACGTGTGGGGGGGCTCCACTCACACAGCTCTCTTGGACAGAGTGGAGTCTAAGGCTCTTCGTCTCATCAGCTCTCCTCCTCTTACTGATAGTCTTCTACCTCTTGAATTCCGCCACCATGTTGCCTCTCTTTCTATCTTCTATCGATATTTTCACGCTGATTGCTCTTCTGAACTTGCTAACTGTATGCCTCCTCCCCTCCCGCGGCCCCGCTGCACTCGACTTTCTACTCAAGCTCATCCCTATACTGTCCAAATCCCTTACGCACGAGTCAACCAGCATCTTCACTCTTTCATCCCTCACACAGGTAAATTCTGGAACAATTTTCATTCATCTGTATTTCCTCCTGCCTACGACTTGAACTCTTTCAAGAGGAGGGTATCAGGACACCTCTCCTTCAGAAGTTGACCTCTCTTTTGGCCAATCCACTGAGCGCTTTTTGTGGGAGCAGCGAATAGCGGGCTTTTTTTTTCATTATTGTTTCCTTTTTTTTTTTTGCCCTAGAACTCCTTCCTCTGCTGTATATATATATATATTTATATATATATATATATATATATATATATATATATATATATATATATATATATATATATATATATATAATTCCCTGGTGCCGGATTACAGAAAACCTAACGAAAAGCTGGAACACATATCATTACCTAACGTCACTTTAGGCCCAAATAAATTACATAATAGGTGACATTGTGGACAACCTACAAGGAAAAGCCGCCAGAAATAATGCGCGGAGCAATTGCCATAAGGCGTGTGATAATTAATGATATTACAAAACAAGTACGAGTGACCGTGGAGACTGAACGGTCGATATTAAAGAAGAGAAAAAAATAAGAATTCATGACATTAAATAACACAGCTGAACACCTAGAATAGTACCGTCACAACCTCAGGGTTTGAAGGGCCCTGGTCCAAGGAAGAAACAAACAAACAAACAAACAGCGGCGCAGACAAGATCAATCCAAAACTTCTTTTTATACACTAGAACAAGACAAACAAACATTGATGGTCTGTTGATAGACGGAAGCGGTGTCTTGGCTTAGAACCACAAAAATAGGTCGAGATCTTGAACATAAACTTTGCGCCCAATGTCTGTGTAACACTGGGGGAGCAGCGCGGTGACGACCTTTTAATTATTGTTCGTCCTTGAGCTGCTTCCTATATACTGTAAAAACAACAACTACTACTACTAATGATAATACGGTTACTAATACACTACTACTACTACTACTACTACTACTACTACTACTACTACTACTACATAAATGATACCTCCACCCATGTTTTTTTTCCCGACACATAATCATGGAGGGCTCCATAGCTTGGAGGTAATTAGCCCCAACTCTGTTCGCTAATGACTGTGGCATCCAACCATATCACTAATACTACCTGACACTAAATCCCCTATCATCTATTACGTCTAGATCCCCCTTTCCTTCCCTACTCCAGTCACTCCCGACCCACCCTAATGTCACTCTCCACCACTGTGGCTTCATAGTCCATATTGGAGATGTTGGTGGCTTTTGGGCCAGAGTGTCTGGTGCCCCTGAGACATAGGATGGCCGACCTGAGCAGGGAGAACGAGAGGCGACACCTCATCCAGGCGACAACGTGGCTCCTTGGCTGATGCTTCTTTTCTGAGATTAGTTCCGCGAGGCGTGCGTAGAAGCATTGGGCCCTGGGACCCATCCCGCCGGATGTGGTGAAGACGAGGGGGGTGAAGCTGCCCTGATCCACATGTTGGATTCTTTCACCGTATGCCTTTGTCTTCTCCTGCTCGTTCCTGTGGTGGGCGGCTTGCAGGGGCAGCTCACGGTGACAGGCAGCCATCGGGTCGAATATGCGGATGTCCATGAACGCCCGCTGTCCGCGCACCCAGAATCCGCGGGCACTTACATCAACCCGTGCCTCCTGTGAGGTATTGGCTGTCCTGTACCGAAGGTGTTCGCCATCCAGGGGAAGCAGTGCCGGCTCGGTAGTGACGTCTTGGCATACCTCCCCGAACATGCTGGCTGTCAGATCCCTCACTTCATCGTGTCGAATACAGACGAAGCCTCCTTTTTTACATGTCATGGTGTGGGTGACATCATTTGGTGATCCATATGCACAGAGATCAGGCAGTCCCTCAATCGGCCAGCCATATCTCAGAGCAATGGCGTCGACAAATTCTTGTTTGTTGAGGCTGAAGGCCTTTGCTCTGATTGGTAATGACGGTAGCCAGTTAGAGGCGCCTGCCTCCTGTGCTGTGTGTATTTTTCTACCCATTTCTGTGGACAGGTGGTGTGTAAGACGGTCCAGCTCGTCTTTTTGGGCCTGTTGCCTTTCTTCTGAGATTTTTCTTTTAATATCTCTTATTTCTGTTTGGTCTATCTCGCCCTCTGCCTCCTGAACGATGATCCTGTTGATGAGTGACCTACTACTACTACTACTACTACTACTACTGCTACTACTACTACTACTATTTCTACTACTACTACTACTACTACTACTACTACTACACAAACCATAAGCTAAATACATGTTTCCATTCCACACTGGCTCTGTCTGAAGGCTCCAGTAGTGTGGTAGCAAATATAAAAGCAAAAGGTAATACTGTAACTCACGGACACCCAGCACGTCGCTATTATTTTTTGATAATTATTGTTATTGCCATTATTATCTTTACCCCACTTTCTCCTAATCCTCCTTTTTCTTCTTTTTTTTTACAGTAGAGGAGTCAGTTCAAGGGCATAAAAAAAGGGAAATACATGTTAAAAAAAAGCCCGCTACTCACTGCTCCTAAAAAGAGTTAGAAGAGTGGCCGAAAGATAGGTCAGTTTCGGGAGAAGTGCAATGATACTACTACTACTACTACTACTACTATTACCGCTACTACTACCATTATTATTGCAGTGATGATGGTGATCCGTTTAGGCATAGGCAAGAGAAGATGGCGCCACTATAAACACTTGCCTGCGCCATGACGGGCTGGGGCCGAATACCATCCAGGGCCTTCAAGCATGCCTACCGGCGCAATAGGCGGAGACGTAAAAAAACAAAAACAAAAAAAAAACAAAAAACAAAAAAAAAAAAACAGAGGCAGCAGCAGCGGTGTTGTCCTAGGCCGGCTGCAGCATTCCCAGGTGTCAGATAAGCGGGGCGGGGCCGCGGACGAAATCCAAAATATTTAATGCCGCGGAACACGTCGGGAGCTCACTCACCGACTCGAGAACACTGGACGAGGCCGAGGAGGTCACCGAGAGGTCGCATTAAAGTTGTTGACAGTCTCCACACTACCCGAGCCTTAGGTCACCATGGTTCCGTCGACGAGTCTTCTGCTCCTGTTGGGTGGGTGCTGGGGCCGTATCATTGGGTGTTTTTCGGGGGCGGTCAACACACTCAGCAAAGCATCAGGGAAGAGAGGAGGGGAGTAGCTTTGGCGAGGTGTTCAGCTTAATGAAAGGGTTCTTGTCTGGGTGCATACCGTCCGAGCGCATCCACCCAGTTTTCTTTCTTAAACACGTCAAATGGAGACAAATTCGACAATGCTTTTTCATCCACCCAGTTTTCTTTCTTAAACACGCCAAACGAAGATAAATTCGACAATGCTTTTTCATCCACCCAGTTTTCTTTCTTAAACACGCCAAACGAAGATAAATTCGACAATGCTTTTTCATCCACCCAGTTTTCTTTCTTAAACACGCCAAACGAAGATAAATTCGACAATGCTTTTTCATCCACCCAGTTTTCTTTCTTAAACACGCCAAACGAAGATAAATTCGACAATGCTTTTTCATCCACCCAGTTTTCTTTCTTAAACACGCCAAATGAAGACAAATTCGACAATGCTTTTTCATCCACCCAGTTTTCTTTCTTAAACACGCCAAATGAAGACAAATTCAACAATGCTTTTTCATCCACCCAGTTTTCTTTCTTAAACACGCCAAATGAAGACAAATTCAACAATGCTTTTTCATCCACCCAGTTTTCTTTCTTAAACACGTCAAATGAAGACAAATTCAACAATGCTTTTTCATCCACCCAGTTTTCTTTCTTAAACACGTCAAATGAAGACAAATTCAACAATGCTTTTTCATCCACCCAGTTTTCTTTCTTAAACACGTCAAATGAAGACAAATTCAACAATGCTTTTTCATCCACCCAGTTTTCTTTCTTAAACACGTCAAATGAAGACAAATTCAACAATGCTTTTTCATCCACCCAGTTTTCTTTCTTAAACACGTCAAATGAAGACAAATTCAACAATGCTTTTTCATCCACCCAGTTTTCTTTCTTAAACACGTCAAATGAAGACAAATTCAACAGTGCTTTTTCATATGCTGATACTATTCTTTGTTTAGAGAAAGCTGACTAAAAAAATAAGGTGTAAGAAATGATCGCAACTCCCTGATCCGCAAAGTGAAAAAGAAGATGCTAACTTTAATTTTGCGCTAATTTGTGACCAGAAAGGAGAAACAGATCGGTCTAATTACTGGTAAAAATAATAATAATAATAAAAAAACAATAAGGGAGAAAGCCACTACCAAGATTATGACAGACTTACAACACCGCGCAGACAGTGTAATTAATTAAGCATAACCCAATTTAATATTACAGCATTCTTGATACAATTATTTTCATTATTGGCTTTAGTAAATGCCACTTTATATAAAACGAAATGCCAAGAAAATAAGTGAAGCGGTTGAGTAAAAAAACAAAAAACAAAAAAACAAACAAACAAACAAAAAAAAAAAACAGTAATTTTGTTCTTTCCTCGCTTCTAGATGTGAGCTTAGGAGCGTGTGTGTGTGTGTGTGTGTGTGTGTGAGAGAGAGAGAGAGAGAGAGAGAGAGAGAGAGAGAGAAAGGGGAAGGGGAGAGGCGGGGGAAGACGAACACCCACCCACATGTCACCTCTATCCTCCACAGTGGGAGTCTTTGGCGCCGCGACTGCCGCCCCCCGAGACGCCCCCCGCGCCACCCTGGACGACGTTCACTTCCTGCTGTGGACGAGGTGAGGACACGCTTTCCTCAGCCTATAGTAAACTAAGCTGACCTAACCTTGTCTAGCCTAGCATGAACTCACTTGGCATCAGAGTAACACATGATCTCACTTTCTTTGTTTTAATGTTTCGGATGTTCACAGCAACTTGCAAATGCTGATTATCTCTGAAAAATGTTCAAGGGAAATGTTGCTTATCTAGATCAACAACAGTGGCAACATAATACAGTGTCGAAATGGCAAGACACAGCAGCGCAAAGTAACCTTCTGGTACTGTTATTGCCTATACTGAAAACAACAACAACCTACAAACAAACTATTTTGTAACTAACGACATATAACACCACACGAAGCATCCAGACCCCGCGCACCCACCCACCCACACATACACAGAGTTACCTAGAAGCCCTGTTATCGCCGTAACTTCCATACCAATACAAACTAACGTACTGGCTCTCTCTGACCAGCACATAGGCTACACCACAGACAAACTAACCATGACCACTAACATCACACACTACACAACACACGACAACATCTTCACTCTTACCTTCCTCACTACTCACTCCCGCCCCAACCTTCGCCCTCCCCGCAGGAGTAACTCAGGGGACGACCAGTACGTGGAGCTGACTGAAGGGGACCTCAGCAGCCTGGGCCCCTTCAACAGTGCCGACCCCACGGTGGTGCTCGTGCACGGCTTTGCCAACAGCGGCAACGGAAGCTGGCCGGTGGACGCCAAGACAGGTGAGCGGAGGTGCCCTGACTTAATGATTGATGATTCTTGATTTAGCATTTGTTTGACTAGATGTGTTTACTTATAAATACTCAAGATATGCGGTCTATTTCAAGCCTTCCTTTTGTTATGCTCTTTGTAAGACCACGGTTTCAACAATATCACAAGATACTCGTTGACAGGGCCTTGGTCGCGAGGCAATGTTACAAATCCATTAATCGTCCTCCAACATATGCTGGTTTTCAAATTATCGGGGCGCCCCGCGAACGTTATTTGAAGGCAACATGAAAGTTTCTGGGAAATGACAGGCACACTTTTTTATGATTGTTGATGCTCTGAGCCTTAGAGTCAACATCGGCACCTTAGAGTCTAAGGTGCCGGAGGAGCATCTCAGGCAATTATGATTTGAAAAGCACAGAAGGAGCTTTGCATAGTCGCGGATTTCGCGAATTCGTGGAGTTCTTTGCCTCGAACTCCAGAAAATGCTTTTGAGGACTAATGTATCACATAATTCGTGTCTTCTACACTTTTCTCTGCCTTTACCTTCGCCCAGTCCTTGGTCACAATCATGACGCGCCCTCCTTCGCCCCACAGAGCTGTTGACGCTCGGCTCCTACAACGTCATCGCGGTGGAGTGGAGCCAGCTGGCGGCGGCGCCCTTCTACCCCACGGCCGTGGCCTCCGTGCCTCAGGTGAGTGCCGCACCCACGGCTGCCGCGGTAGGTGATGAATATAACCATGACGGGAGTTTTGACTCTCTTCTATAAGCTTATATCAGTTAAAGCTGATGCCCTCCCCTACACACACACACACACACACACACACACACACATGGCGCTAATTCCGCCCCCCGTGGCAGGTCGGGGCCCTCACGGCGAGTCTCCTAGACTGGCTGCACGACGCGGCAGGCATGGACGCCTCCGGGGTGCAGGCTATCGGCCACTCCCTCGGGGCTCACCTCTCGGGAGCCACCGGGCAGAACTTGAAGAGCTTCCGCCTTCCCTTCATCACGGGTAAGTTTCCCTCTCCCTTCACCGCCGCAGGGAAGGCCAAGCAGCGCCCATTCCCTCAATATTACCAGTAAGGTCAGCAGTTTCTACTTCCATTACATAAAAATCATATGACCTTAAGGCTCCATAATAATATTAGTTTTTTTTTAAATGTTGGCAGTGCGAAATTTCTTTTCCATCACTAATGTAGAACAACAACGATCAATTCAACGTCACCCAAATATATACGTGGAAACTTCCACCAACACCCCTGTATGCAGGTTCTTTTCCAGCCATTGTCACACATCAACATTGCCACACTTCCATCAATCACCAACACAAGCCCTCCTTCACCCAAAGCTTGTTACGATATACAACAAACTACCTCTGTCATTTCTCTCTATAGGCCTCTCTACCATATGACAACCCCACACTTATTCCTCTCTCCTCCCTCTCCCTCACTGTATGTAACCCCGCTCCCTCCTCCCCTGCAGGCATGGACCCCGCTGGACCTTCGTTCTTCAACGAGCCGGCCTCAAGCCGCCTTGACAAGACCGACGCAGACTTTGTCCAGATCATTCACACCAACGGCTGCGGTGTTCTGGATGTGAGTGACTTGCGGATGTAGTGAGAGGCGGGGATAAATAGGGAGTGTTGGTGTGGGTGGGTGGCAGGCTGGGTAGATGGACAGTAGGAGGATAGTGCCGATGAAAAACTGGGCAGAGTTTTTTCCGCTTTTAAACTACAACGAGACAAGAGTAGCGTAGGATATTTTTTTTTACTTTCGCTCCTTTCGTTACTGTTACTTCTAAGAGGTTTGCTCAGACTGTTCATTCCGTTCCCCCGGGCTGCTACAGGCGTGCGTGGGGCTGCCGGATGTGATGGGACACGTGGACTTCTACCCCAACGGTGGCGAGCACCAGCCGGGCTGTACCATTGGCGGGGACTGGATGGACCTGCTGGTTGGTGAGTATTGTGTTACTGTGGCACACACGACCTACCTACTTAGCTAACTTCTTATCTAATTAGATGTGTATGCCTATCCACTTGCCTGCCTGTCTACTTCACTGATCCTTGTAGCTCGTTTGGGCTCTGCGTTATTGTGACCAACCACATAATCACCAATTTTTCTAAACCCATTCGCGCCAGGAAAAAAAATAAATAGAAAACTCTTAGCTTCCACTTTTGTCGTGTTCTTTGGTGTACTGTAGTTTTGGTTTGTGGTGTATGTTGGAGGATATCCCATTAGAGGGAGGATGGTTAGTGTTAACTCTTTGGGTCGTATTATAAGACATTTCGTCACCCAAGAACACATATTTGACAAAGCTTTCATAGGAGTTGTGAGCATTTCCAGGAGTAGTTTTATGACTCTGGTGGTAGTTTGACCCTTTCTCTGCACCATGACCCTGAAGAAACACTCATTAGAACCCGACTGACCCCCTCTTTGACCTTTAGAAATGGGTGATGTGGGAAGCGAAAGTGTCTTATAATACCGATCTTTGTCTCTGGTGAGGTATTCTCAAGACACAAACACCACAACACAAAAAGCCTACAACCAAATCAAAGACACTAACGTCGGCGGCGGCTGTGGAGGAGGAAAAGGAAGAAAATAATAGCATCTGTGTGTCCTCATCAGGTGGGTGCAGTCACGGCAAGGCTTTCAAGTACTGGATGGAGAGCATCAACGGGGAGTACCCATTCACATCGCGCCCTTGCCAGGATTGGGAAACATACTTGGCCGGCGGCTGCGAGTGTAGCCAGGGATGTCTTGAAATGGGCTTCCATGTGGACCGCAGGTGAGAGTAAGGGAGATAATTCAGTGATCTGGGCAGCATATCCCTGGACTGTAGTATTGTTAAACATCAGGCCTCTTTTGATTTTTTTTGTAGGAGCAGCGAGTGGCGGACTTTTTTTTTATTGTTTCCTTTTTTTGTGCCCTTGAGCTGTCTCCTTTGTAATAAAAAAAAAACCCTCTTCGTAAATATGCATCCTGGTACGTACAGCAGGGTAGATCAGGGTGTTGCAGAGGCTGAGGGAGGCAGTCATGTCTATGGGAGGTGTCGAGGGCCATAAGACACAACAGAGGCTGAACAGGAATCAAGGGGACGAGGCAGCAACAAGTAATGAGGGAGGAAGTAACGGGGCGGTGCAATAACTTTTAGAGTATGAAAGGATACCTGGAGAGGGGGGGGGGTGCCAGGGGGGGAAGGGCATTGACAGTACTAGGCATTTTTTTTCGGTTGTGTGTGTGGGGGGGGGGGGGGCAATGAGTAAAGGAGATAGTGGGAGAGGGCAGGGAAATGGAATTGTTGGTCTACTTGATAATGAATGTTGAAATCAGAGGAGCTTATTTCGAGGCCAGGGAACTGATGCTGTCATATGTAGACCACGCAAGAGATATTTTTTTTCTAACAATGCGTAAAAAATGTGTCCCACCGATAAGGTATGTCTCACCTGGTGCAAGATGACAATGATTTGCTTCTCTTGGCCGAATCACTCGCTTATTCTTGTTTCCTCTCCCCGCAGCCTGGAAGGATCTTACTACCTCGAAACTAACATGAATAAACCCTACGCTCAGGGTGCCTTCCGCTCGCACTGACTCTAAGCCACGGTGCAGCGGAGGAGGACAAACTCATGTGTCTTGTTTGTCGCCGTCCGTGTCACGTAATTCCAGTACTCGACGCGCCGCTGCCCTGGCTGATCGTGCTCCTTCCCTCACAACCTTCTGCGTCTTTATCCAATGCGGAGACACAAGGAAGGCACAGTAAAACGGAACAATTGGCAGAATGAAGAGCTTTAGACGGCTCCTTTTTCATGTGGACAAGTGGAGAAGACGATTTCAGGATCCCTTGGACCGCTTGACTGCGCTGAGGGATCATCCTTCGAGACAGGACACTCTAGAAAGCTAATCATCATCATCATCATAATTTTCCGAGGGTCAACGGGCGACGAAATGACCAGCGCGGCGGCAGTTCTCATTACTCATATTTAGTTAAGCGAAGTCTGCAGCAACAGTTGTAATAAAAAAGATAATGCACATGAGGTTTTACTGAATGCCTTGAAACACCACACGCAGACAAACACAGACACGATTATAAAAAAAAATGACAGTGCACATGAGTTGTTTTTACTGTAGGCTTTGAAACACACCACAAATACGCGGACACGCCTACATTCACCACTAACTTTGCAGCCGTAGTGGACCATCTTCCACCTTCTTACAGCCTCCACCTTCACAAGATCATCCCATTGCAGCAACCTCTCCACTATTTTTTTTTTTTTTACGTGTCGGCCTATAGCGTCGGTAACCTTTTTTTTTCTTCTTTTTTTCGGTTCCAGCTCGTTATGGCGCAGGCAAGTGCTTATAGTGGTGCCATCTTGCTTGGCTCATGCTGTCCCTTGGAGCTCATCTTTTATCATAGAATCTAGAGTTCGGGTTGATAGGTGGTCTTCAGGAGAGCATGTGGGTAGTCCTAGGCCTCTCTCTCTCTCTCTCTCTCTCTCTCTCTCTCTCTCTCTCTCTCTCTCTCTCTCTCTCTCTCTCTCTCTCTCTCTCTCTCTCTCTCTCTCTCTCTCTCTCTCTCTCTCTCTCTCTCTCTCTCTCTCTCTCTCTCAGAGAAAACCAGCAATAAGTCGGTAAGATGGCACCACTATAAACACTTGCCTGCGCCACAACGGGCTGGGGCCGACCATCAGGCCTACTATGAAGGCCTACCGGCGCCACAGGCCAAGACGTAAAAACAAAACAAAAAAGCTGACTTTGTTTATAATGCCATATTGTAGGGTTCATCAGGGCTAACAAATGTTATTATACAATGTCATGTCTACAATGCATGGGTAAGCCAGGAAAACAGCTTGAAGAGAACAACAACAACAACACAAAGAAGATGGACAATCCGTTGATCGGCGTCTGCGGCGCCAATAATAACCGACGCAGAATCGCGGGATATTGCATTCTCGGGATATCGTATTCTCAGACGCTTTTGGGTCTCACAACAAATATTTCCAAAGGCCACTTAATCAAGTTCTAATGATTCTTTTTCACGTTCATGATGCAAGCCTTGCCAAACTATTACTAGGCTAATAAAACTATCCATGGGAAAGCCCACAACCTCTACAAAAGCCTTATCAAATGTGGGTGTGTGAGCCCCGAGTTGGTTGAGAGCAACGACCTTAGTGTCTAATCGGCGATTACTCCGTGAGACTGATCTGAGGCCTATTACCGGTAAAGTAACAAAACGAGAACTCCGGCTATACGAGCATGTGGCACGCTAGCCTGAAGCTGTCACTGCTCACCGGGTTGTTTCTTTGAGACTGTAGCAAGCCACCGCTGAAACGGTTGCGTACTCTCCTCCGATGAGACAAGGAAAATGGTGTGGCAGCACAGACTCAATTAGTGAATGTTTTGATGTTCTTGTCTCTCGTCTTATTGTCCGTGTTGCGTCTTTAATGTTTGTCTCTCTTGTTACTCGTTTATCTTCCACTGTCTGTCCTCGTCCTCCTATTGTTAACTCGCACATATTGTTTACTACACACACTAACATTTATATGTCATCTACGCCATACAACATTCATACACACGCATACACACACAAACACCTTTTCTATGTGTTGTGTTTGTCTCAATGACCTTTGTATGTTTGTTCAAATAAATAACCCTGACGGATATGACTTTCACTATCCGTGAACCAATTAGCGCTTAGAACACTTGCTACCGCCAACAAGGCAACTCTGAGTGGAAGACCCAAGAGGATGCCAGCAAAGTTAGTCTCGGGCAAGTCGATAGAGTCTGCCGTGAGGTACTTCGGAAGGGAAGGGACCTGCATGGAGACTTGCTCAGAGGGACCCCAGGGTTGGCAGTGTAGGGTAGCCGAGATGACGAGCTCCCCCGGCGTATGCCCGTATTGAATGATGGATTGGTCATTATCATCATCAGCCAATGCCAGTCCACTGCAGGACAAAGGTCTTTCCCAACGTTCTCCACCACCCTCTGTTTGATGTTAGTGTCCTAAATATGTGTACTCCTCTCCTATCTCAAGTGTTTTGTTCCCGATCAGTATTTGTTTTGCCAGCTGATCATTTAACATTAATTGCCAAGGATGGAGTACACCTGTCACTCCAGGGGGTTGAGGTTTTCGCAGACTCCCTCGAGCGATCACTCAGCACTCTGCAGGATTTTTTAGGATAGGCGAGGGGGGAGGGCCTATCGTCCGTGGATGTGCTTCGCAGACGGTGACTAGGAAGCTTAAGATAAATCAAAAGGCTGCAACAAAGGATGGTCTAACGGCTTATTACACCAACAGTCGGAGTCTCAGGAACAAAATAGATCTACTGAGGGGGAAAGCATGTGTCGAGAAATTCGACATTATAGCAATCACGGAAACATGGTTGGATATGCAAACAAAAACTTCATGTCGGAATTGGAAATAGACGGTTATCAGATGTTTCACAAGGATAGAAAGGGAAGAAGGGGAGGAGGGGTGGCACTCTATGTTAAAGACACACTTAAATGTGCCGCTAAGAATTCTGTTCAAACAAACGGCGACTCCAAGTTGGGTGGACGTCCAGAGGGAAAGACAAACTAACTCTAGGGGTTCTATACAGGCCTACTTTCAGACTTGATAATTCTCGGGAAGCTTTCCTTAACAGGCCTACAGACAGCAGCTGAAGAGAACAAAATTTTCACCCTTAAGCCTCCTCGTCCACAGATCTCTGTAAACCCGATTTCAAACTTTTAATTGTTGTTACACTGTCAATATTACAGCTTAATTAATTATATTCATCCAGTTCGATGCGTACACCAGTTTTTGCGTAAACCTTCAGAAGCCCAAATTTTACCCAACCTATCCAATGCTCCGGGTTCTCATATACTTATTTTTCCATAGTGCGTACTTTAGTAGTATCAACAGCAGTCGCATTAGTGTTTTTCTTATGCCAGGTGCGGAGCTCCCAGGCTTGGAGATAAGGGAGTTATATGGGGTATCCCGTCGCCTTATGTATTCCGCGTCGCCCGCATGATTTAAGCCGAGCAGCGAGGCGAGAAGCTCACTCACAGCTCCGGGTACACAGGACGAGGCCGCGGAGGTTACAGAGAGGTCGCACTGAACTTGTTGACAGTCTCCACGCTACCCGAGCCTCACTTCGTCATGGTTTCGTCGACGAGTCTTCTGCTGCTGCTGGGTGGGTGATACGTCCATAACACGAGTAGGCCTTTTATAGGGACTTGGCTTTGGGTAGGAAGTTGTACTAAAAACCTTATCACGAAGTATTTTTATGTCCCGAAGCAAACACGATATTTAAAGATGATTCTGATTCTTTTTTTGGCATCTTTCTCCCTCTGGCTTTATTGATTATTGCGGAGAGTTTATTTTTACGTTTTGTCTCCCTTGGTCTGTCTTCTTTACTGTCTTATTTCGGCTTTCCTCGTTGAGTTCGACATGGCGGACCAACAGCTTCGATCTCTTCCTGTCTTCGTCCTCTTTACTGTCTTATTTCGGCTTTCCTCGGTGGAGTTCGACATAGCGGACCAACAGCTTCGATCTCTGTCTGTCTTCGTCCTCTTTACTGTCTTATTTCGGCTTTCCTCGTTGAGTTCGACATAGCGGACCAACAGCTTCGATCTCTTCCTGTCTTCTTCCTCTTCCTCCGTCAAGCCAGCCGCCAACATATCCCTCCTCACCGAATCCATAAACCTCTTCTTTGCCTCTCATTTCTTGCTCGGTATTCCATCTCCAGCATCCATTTCCAGATAGATTTAAGCAATGTTTTTTATACATGTCCAAAGCAACTTAATCTCGACTCGGTTAAAGACGTCTTGATTAAGAAAAGCTCATCACTAGACTTTCAAGATGCAAAAAGATCATTAATGGACAGCTAATGATCACGGGAGGCCAAAATTATGGGAACAGAGCCATTGGTAAGGATTTAGATAGATTGATAGATAGATAGATAAGGAGAGATACAGTTGAATAGGGAGGGGGGACTATACACCCACCCATAAGTAACCAACCCTTTCTCATCAACACAGTGGGAGTCATGGGTGCCGTGACTGCCGCCCCCCAGCATGCCCCCCAGCACGCCCCCCGCGCCACCCTGGGGGACGTTCGCTTCCTGCTGTGGACCAGGTGAGATCACGCCCACCTCAGTCTAACCTAATTTGACCTAAACACACACCAGAGAAACACGTAGCGGGATTTCTTTGGGGAGGCTCAAGTATTGGGCACTCAAAACAGGTCGAATACACTCACAAGCACAAGCACACGCACATACACAAGCACACTGCAGCCTGTTACCTCTACAAGCACGGGTTCGCCATCACCTGTAGGTCGAGAGTAGAGTAAACAACCAGCACACTGCGTCTGTCCCAAGCAGTCAACACCAACACATCAACACACTGCATTCAACACTTCACACTAACACACCTACACCACATTGCACACTACTCGTAACACAAGAACCCTGCACTCCAACACACTGCATTCAACACTTCAGACCAACACACTCACATCACACTGCACACTAACACAAGAACCCAGCACTCCAACACACCAACACACTGCATTCAACACTTCACACCAACACACTCACATCACACTGCACACTAACACAAAAGCCCTGCACTCCAACACACCATCACACTGCATTCAACACTTCACACCAACACACTCACATCACACTGCACACTAACACAAGAGCCCTGCACTCCAACACACCAACACACCGCATCCCTTACAAGCGGTCAACACAATCACCATGACAATCACGACACTACACATCTTCCACCTATACCTCCTCTTCACCACGCACCTTCATAGACACCTCCCTACACAGCCTCCTCCTCACCTCCTTATACACCTTCACCACTCACCTGCCTATACACACAGCGAGTTTTGGGAGCAGCGAGTAGCGGGCTTTTTTTTTATTTTTTTTATTATTGTTTCCTTTTTAGTGTGCCCTTGAGCTGTCTCCTTTGTTGTAAAAAAAAAAAAAACTTTCTATACATTTCCCTCACCACTCACGCCACCCCAATCTTTACCCACCACGGCAGGTCTAACTCCGGGGACGAGGACTACCAGGTGGTGAAGGAAGGGGACCTCACCAGTCTGGGTCCCTTCAACGGCGCTGACCCCACCGTGGTGCTCGTGCACGGCTTCTCCGCCCGCGGGGACCATGGCTGGCCGCTGGACGGAAAGACGGGTGAGAACGATGTGACTTTATTTTTTTTTATTATTATTATTTTTTTTTACAGCAGAGGAGACAGTGCAAGGGCGTAAAAAAAAGAAAACAATATGAAAAAAAGCCCGCTACCTACTGCTCCTAAGATAGACTGATTATGATAGACTGATTCTAGTTTTAGTATTCGTGAAGGCTTAAACTATTTTCTATTTTCATATTTTCAAGCGATGTGCTAAAGAATCTGCTTTCTCTAAATTGTCCTTCCTCTTAGGTAAATTTTAATTAGTTTCACAATCTCCGCTACGGTGGTGGAGTGTTTGCTGTCGTCTTCTGTATCGTAGCTACGCAGTGCGATAAGCGAGGCGGGAGACGATTGGTTTTGGTGTTGGTGTGCTGGTTACACGTCGACGCTACTATCGGCACTATCTATTTCAAAATTCATGGCCCTGCCGTCTCTCCTTCCGCCTGTCCCTCTGTTCATGACGCGCCCTTCCTCCTCTCCGACAGAGCTGCTGGCGCACGGCTCCTACAACGTCATCTCAGTGGAGTGGAGCAAGCTGGCGGCGGCGCCCTGGTACCCCACGGCCGTCGACTTTGTGCCGCAGGTGGGTGTCCCGGCCTCGTCAGCCTGAGTGACTTATTATACTGATCGCGACTATTCCTTGAGGCTGACAGAAGAGGTGATTAAGAGTAGTGGGAGGTTCTAAGCTCATTCGAAGAAGGTACAGACACATACGAAGCTAACCCCGCCCCCTGCTCCAGGTCGGGGCCCTCACGGCAAGTCTCCTGGACTGGCTGCACGAGGCGGCGGGCATGGACGCCTCCGGGGTGCAGGCTGTTGGCCACTCCCTCGGGGCTCACCTCGCGGGAGCCATCGGACAGAACCTGAAGACCTTCCGCCTTCCCTTCCTCACGGGTGAGTCTCCCTTCTCCTTTACCGCCACAGGGAAGGCCAATCAGCGCCCCTTCCGTCACTGTTGGCTGTTAGGCGAGTCGGTGCGCTTTTCACCTTACAGTTGGGTCAGTCGATGCCACTTCTCTCACAGAGGACATAGGTCATAGGTTATAAGCCATACGACCATTATCCCCCTTTCAGCTAGCAGGCAATTTGTTTTCCATTACCTCCCCCACCATCCCCACCACCACTAAATACATCAGCCTCCAAACTCCTGCAAAGTTTCGACTAAGAGCCCTGCAGTCTTGTCTTCCTTCCCCGTTCTCACATTCTTCCCTTCTCTCTTTAGGCTCTTCTTCCCCAAGTGTCTTCACCTAACCCTCCGCACTCCCATCATCACCATCACACCTCTATATCCTTTCCCCCCCCCCTGCAGGCATGGACCCGGCTGGCCCAGAGTTCCACCATCAGTCGGAGTCGGGTCGAATTGACAAATCAGACGCAGAGTTTGTGCAGATAATCCACAGCAACGGCGGCGGCATTCTGGAGGTGAGGGCCTTGTATATGTGTGTGTGTGTGTGTGGGTGTGGGGGGGGGAGGAGTGGGGGGGGGATATGCAAGAGTAGGGCAAGGATTAATGAGGAGTGTAGGGAGGGGAGGGAGGGACTGGAAGGTGACTTTGAAATACGACTCAAACTCACAAGACAATTAACGATCAAATATACTTTCCATTACAAAAACTACGAGTCTTTTTTCCGAGTAGCGTGCTGCGTGATATTTACTTGCATCGCTTTCTTTACTCATTAATGTTATGGTTTACCCGGAATCTAAAAAAAAAAGGTTGGTATTACAAGACACTTTCGCTTCTAACATCAACTATTTATAAAGGTCAAAGAAGGAGGCAATCGAGTTCTAGCGAGTGTTTCTTTGGGTTCACGGTACAGAAGAAGGATCAAACTACCACCAGGGTAAAAAAAACTTCTCCTGGAAATGCCCAAAAGTCCTAGGAAAGCCTTGTCAAATAGGCGAACTTAAGCGACAAAATGTTTAGTAATACGCCCCTTAAAAAATCTCTCCTCCCGGGCTGTAGGGCTGCGTGGGGATGGAGGAAGCTAGCGGTCACGTGGACTTCTACCCCAACGGAGGCGAGCACCAGCCGGGCTGCACCATTGGCGGGGACTGGATGGACCTGCTGGTCGGTGAGTACTGGCTGTATAATGTTACTTCACCACCCATTCACAAGCTACACCCGTACACTCCTACCTACCTACCTGTGTAAATGTCAGCCTATCTTCTTATCTACCAAAATAGTCCTAGTATCTTTGGGTTCTGTGCTTTGGTAACTACAGTGGACCTTCGTACCCTGGACTAATGGGAGGGAACCCTTGTGAGAATGTCAGACATCCCGAGTATGCGGTGCGTGTATACATAATGACAGGAACAAAACAACACCGGGCTACTTTGATGGTTTTAGGGAATCTTCATTGAGGTTTCGACTTGTGTGTCCCTACCAGGCGGGTGCAGCCACGGCAAGTGTTACAAGTACTGGATGGAGAGCATCAGAGGGCAGCTTCCCTTCGTGTCACGGCCTTGCCAGGACTGGGAAACCTACACCAGTGACGGCTGCAACACCTGTGGCCAGGGATGCCTCGAGATGGGCTTCCACGTGAACCGCAGGTGAGAACACGGGAGTCAGAGGAGGGGTCCGGGGCACGACCTGGGCTGAGGGAGGTACTGAGGGCCATGGGGACAGTCTAGATGTTGAGCACGGTGCATGACAAGGCAGGTGCCGAGGATCATAGGGAACGCTGGAGGCTGAACAGGAGTTACAATATTGAAGGGGATAGGACAGGATCACGGTCTGGGGGAAGCAGTAATGGGACGGGGCACTCTCCTATAGGGGCTGTGCAAGGTGGTGAGGCTGTTGTGAATCGTTACCATGGAGGCTACAGGAGATAAGACGCGAGGGACGGGACAGGAAAGATGTTGTTATGCTACTCGATAATGCTGATATTGTTATGATGTGTGCTTTATTTGATAACGAGGAAGCTCATGGCGCTATACAACAGACAAGGTTATTTTTAACTAAAACGAAACAGACGCTGCAATGAATATAAGTATGCCTTAACTAAAGAAGGAAGGCACATAATATACTACTTTGCGTCACAGGTGTCTTTCAGTCTAATTCGCGACTTAATCGTGTTTCCTTACCCCACAGCCTGGAGGGGCAGTACTTCCTCGCCACCAACAGGCAGGAGCCGTACGCTCAGGGTGGTGCTGTCCGCGCCCTGTAACACCAGAGTCACGGAGCAGCGAAGGAAGACAAAATATTGATACGTGTTCGTCGCAGTCCTTGTCTATTAACCTCAGTGTTTGACGCGCCGCCGCGCTGCATTGGTGCACGCAGACCTCTCGTCACCGTGATGCTTTTGTAACTACATGTGGGGACAAGAGGAGTACATAATAAAACAACCTGCAGGAGTGGGCAGAAGCACCTCAGACTCAACACAGCGTGTCTTCCCTGTCAACAAAAGAGATAAAGCTATAGTCAGCCTGTGGGAGTCCGAAGGTATTTTCTATCACTGTGCTCCTTCCTTCTGAGAGACAAAGGGAGGACAGACACAACCTGGACCATCACAGCTGAGCCAACACAACACACCTCGCGCCAACACGGTGTCCTGCAGTCTACATGAGGAAACAATACCCCTTTAATGGCGCCCCGCTGAGCCACCCCAACCCGCCCTTCAACAACAACAACAACAACAACAGGAGCAGCGGGAAGCTTGGGATAAAGACTCCTTGGATGGCTCTTTGAATTCTCCCTCCAGCCAAGGGAATGAGAGGAGTGAAACAACCTTCGGCCACTCCGGCGAAGGACAGTTACATCTCGTGGCAGCACATCCATCGACGCTTAGCAGTATCATCATCATCATCAGCAACAACAACAACAACAACAACAACATCAACAGCAGCAGCATCTTCCATGAGGGTGCTCGTGCGAGGCCTTGCTCAGCGCAGCGGCAAATTTATAGACTTTGATTAAGTTTAGTTAAGTCTGACGCAACAGTTATAGAAACAAATAAAAAATAATGCAAGGGAACTAATGCTGACTTGTTATTGAATGCCTTGAAGCGGACCACAAAGACAAACTGATAAAGACAGACAAAATGACACACACACACACACACACACACACACACACACACACACACACACACGAATCATCTGAAAATTGAGTGGAGATAGATAGAGAAAAAAAAAGGACGGAGGGGCCAAACGTACTCATGACAAACATAGACAGACAAACAGACAGACAGACGGGAAAACGAGCATACAGACACTCGAGAAGGTAGACAGACAGGTACAGACAGTGACAGATAATTTTGAGAACACTGGAAAATAAACATCAACAACAACAATAAAAATAATAATAATAACAATACACTAATTCCTCCTTATACATTATTACGTCAAAACACACCTGTAGATACACCTTTCCTTCCCCCTTTCCCCTCCCTCCTTTCCTTCCCCCTTCCCTGTCTCCCCTCCCTCCTCTCCCCTCTTCTCCCCTCCACTTCACCGTCCAGTCGTTTTCCTCATCTTCGCCTCCCACAAACCTTCTTCCTTCTCTCAACTTCTTCCACTTCTCTCTTTTTTTTTTACCTCCCTCTCTTCTATTTTCTCTCCGCGACCTCTATGACCCAATGTGTTCTCCTCCCCTTTCCTCCTTACCTCCTTACCTCTTCTTCTACCACTCCTTTCCTCCATTTTACCTACCTTTACCTCCCCTTTCCTCCTCCTCCTCCTTCTACTTCCCTTTGTTTCCTCCTTTCCTCATTCTTACCTCACTTTACTTTTCCTTGCCTCCCTCTTTCTCCTTATCTCCCTTTCTTTTTCTACCTCCCCTTTCCTCACTTTCTCCCTCTACCTTTTCTTTTCTCCTTCTTACCTCCCTTTACCTTTCCTTGCCTTCCTCTTTCTCCTTACCCCGCCTTCTTTTTCTACCCTCCCTTTTCTCCTTCTATCTCCCCTTTCCTCCCTTTCTCCTTTTACCTCTTCTTTCCATCTTCTTACCTTCATTATCTTACCTAACTCTTCCTATTTCCTACCTTCTTCTGCCTCTTTCTTATCCCATTCTTACCTCCCCCTTACCTGCCCCATTACCTCCCTCGCTCACACCTGACGTGCCATGAAGAAATACCTGTTTTCAGTTTATTAATACTTAAGAGAATGGTCGCTATAAGATTTTTGGCTGAGATGGAGAAGCGAGATGAAGTAAAGGATTCCGGGAAGATGGGGGATAGATAAAAGGGAAAGAAAGGAAAAGGAAAGAAAAGAAATGGGATGGATACGAGGAGAAGAAAAAAGCGAGGAGAAGCAAAGAAAAGCGAGAGATTAAAGGAAAAGAAAAACAAAGGAAAAATAAAGTAGAAACTATAATTATGAGTAAAGAAAAGGGAAAAAAAAGATAAATAGATAGATAGGTGAGTAGATAGATAGATAGATAGACATGGCAAGTAAGAGAGAGAGAGAGAGAGAGAGAGAGAGAGAGAGAGAGAGAGAGAGAGAGAGAGAGAGAGAGAGAGAGAGAGAGAGAGAGAGAGAGAGAGAGAGAGAGAGAGAGAGAGAGAGAGAGAGAGAGAGAGAGAGAGAGAGAGAGAGAGAGAGAGAGAGACAGAGATACAAAAAGAAACAGATAGAGAGAGAGACTTGAAGAAGATATGAAAAAGAATGAAAAAGAGCAGAAAAAAACATGAACTATTGAGAAAAACATTAAAAAAAGTATAAATTTCGTATGGACAGAGTGTGTGAAGGTAAGGAGGAGGAGGAGGAGGAGGAGGCACAGTAGTAAAGGGTTAGAGCAATAAGGAGAGAAAGGAAGGAGGGAGGAGAGGGAGGTGGAGGGAGGGAAGGAAGGAAGGAAGGAAGGAGGAAGGAGGGGGAGGGAGGGAGGGAGGGAAGAAAGGAAGGGTGGGAAGGTCATAATATTATCCCTGGACAAAGCATTCTTAGAGAGAGAGAGAGAGAGAGAGAGAGAGAGAGAGAGAGAGAGAGAGAGAGAGAGAGAGAGAGAGAGAGAGAGAGAGAGAGAGAGAGAGAGAGAGAGAGAGAGAGAGAGAGAGAGAGAGAGAGAGAGAGAGAGAGAGAGAGAGAGAGAGAGAGAGAGAGAGAGAGAGAGAGAGAGAGAGAGAGAGAGAGAATGATGATGATGATGAGGAAGAAAGTTAGGAGGAAGACAAAAAGTAAAAATAGGAGAAAAAAAGGAGACGGATGTAAAAAATGATGATAATGATATTGATGATAATGAGGTGGAGTAGGAGGTGGAGGAGGAGGAGGAGGAGGAGGAGGAGGAGAAAGAGGATGGAGTGGAGGTGGGTGGAGAAGGAGAGAAACGCAATCAGGATAAAGAGGGAAGAAAGAAGGGAGTGAGAGAGGAGGGAGGGGGGGAAGGGGGAGAGAAGGAGGGAGGGATGAAGGGGGGGGGGAGTGGAAGCAGGTGACCCTCAAGAAAGGAGAAAGTCCCAACAAAAGAGAGAAGCACATTTTTTGGTCCTTCTCTCCCTTCTCCCCCTCTCCCCCCTCCCCCCTTTCCTCCTCCTTCACTTCCCTCCCTTGCGTCCTTCTCCTTCCTTGGTGATCCTAATGAAGAGAGGTAGGGAGGAGGGGAGGGGGAGGAAGAGGGGGGAGAGGGGAGGTAAAGGGGGTGGAAGGGGGGTTGAGTTGTATATTTTTTTGTTAGTTTTGATTTACCATGACTCTCTCTCTCTCTCTCTCTCTTACACACACATACACACACACACACACACACACACACAAGGGGTATCAAATGACATTGTTATCAGCGACCAACCAATTTGTTCCTTCAGCAGGTGAGAACGTCTTGCCCAGGTAGATTTGCATAATAAGGGACAGGTATGGGGAGCAGGATTAGGGGGCGGGGAGGTGTGTGTGGGGGTGAGGGGTGACGAGGTAGCACCCACATTTGATCCACCCTTTCAGCTTCTCCTCCTCCTCCTTCTCCTCTTCCTGCCCACGCCCATCTCCTACCACTTACAACCTTAACCCAACCTTAACCCAAGAACCTCGAGAACTCTATTATAGTGTTGCTGTATTGGTGCGCTCCTTATTGTGCATCGCTGCCTGTGTTTGATTCTGTCCGGCAAAGGAAGGAGACAGAAACCAACGGATAGAAAGGACGATTGATTGATGGTTTGTTCATTGGTTCGTCGTGTCTTGGCGCCGCAACATCTCTGGGTCATATGGCGCCGGATCTGCTTCAAAATGGCTTGTATTTTAAAACTATATGAAACCGGTTAAAAGTGTGTGGGGGGGGGAGGGGGAATCTGGAGCTCCCCTGTGCAGGCTATTAGGTCTCTTGCAGTCTCCCTATGTTCTAATGTTCTTACGTGTTTAATTCTGTTCGGCACGTTTGTAAGCTCCCAAACCAAACAGAAAACACGACGAAAATTCCTTGTATAGTGTTTTTTTTTTTTTTTTTTTTTTTTTTTACAGCAGAGGAGTCAGTTCAAGGGCATAAAAAAAAGGTAGCAAATGTGAAGAAAAAAAAACTATACAAGGAATTTTCGTCGTGTTTTGTGTTTGGTTGGGGAGCTTACAAACGTGCTGTACTGGACTGTAAGACTGGCCCAGAGAAACCAAGGGATAAAGAAGGAGAAGACCGGAATATAAAGTTATGATAGTGAATAACAGGTGGCGAAATAGATGAAAAAAAACGAACAAAAATACAAAAAAAGACCGCCCGCAATGTCGTGAGAAAACTAACGCATAAAAAACATGAAAATATCGGAATTATGATGTCTAGGTGAAGAAAATTAATGACAGAGTAGATGAAAAAAACAACAACGGATAAAAAAAATGAAAAGACCGCCTGCAATGTCGTGAGAAAACTAACGCATAAAAAGCATGAAAATATCGGAATTATGATGTCTAGGTGAAGAAAATTAATGACAGTAGACGAAACAAACAACAACGGATGAAAAAAATGAAAAGACCGCCCGCAATGTCATGAGAAAACTAACGCATAAAAAGCATGAAAATATCGGAATTATGATGTCTAGGTGAAGAAAATTAATGACAGAGTAGATGAAAAAAACAACAACGGATAAAAAAAATGAAAAGATCGACCGCAATGTGATCGTAAAACATATATGACAAGACCGCAATATGAAGTTACAGTTAACAATAAAGATGAGAGTAGAGTGATCAAATTGAACCTTAGAGATATATTGATGCTCCCCTTTCTCGCAGCCCCTTCCCCTTACATTACCCATTCCCTGCCCCCCCTCCCCCCCCAGTCTCGCCATACCCTTTCTGCCCTCTCCCTCCTACATCACTCCCTCCCTCCCTGCCCCCCACCCCCACAGCCAAACAGTTCTCACCCCTATACTGATGATTATTAATTCTTGATCCTCCTCCCTCCTCACCTCCCCCCTGGACCAGCACCCCAGACTGCACCCTAAAGACTAACATCCCCTCCCCCCTTCCTCCTGCAACTCAGCCTCCCACCCACTTACATCCACCCACATAGCCGACTCAACCGCTACCGAGGGCCATCACACTCTAACTAACGACATAATTTGGTCATCGTGTGTGTGTGTGTGTGTGTGTGTGTGTGTGTGTGTGTGTGTGTGAGTGTTGTCCCCGCGGTCCACCGTGCCCCGCGCCCCAAGGCCCCGCGCCCCGTGACCCACATGGAGAGGCGTGCCGCATCCCGCCCTCCGGAGCATGCTAGCGCTCCTTTTTATTCCCCGCTCCCAATGTTAGGACAGACAAGCCCAACACGGCGCGGTAATGTGCGTGTCAGCGGCGGGGCGAGGCCTTGAGACGGCACTTACTGGCAGGCGTGGCCAATCCAGCTTCCCTGTGCGTGTATATATGTGTGTGCGAACCATGACACACGAGATAAAACTATGAGGTCAGGTAAATGGCAACAAGAGAATAATATAAAAATGTGGAGTTCTGGATGTGCTGCCGTGAAGGTTAGCGACGACGTGTTAGCGATGACGATACTGAAAGACGACGAAGAGAAAAGAAATAAGGAAAGCGATTTTAGAAAAGCACCTTAACACGAGAAACGAAGTAATGACAGTAGATTTAGAAACGTACCTTAACACGAGAAACGAAATAGAGAAAGTGAATTTAGAAACACAACTTGAATATGAGAAACCAAACAAAGAAAGCAAATTTAAAGACATATAATAACGCGTGAAACTAAATAAAGAGAAAACAGATTTAGAAACATAATAACACGAAAAACGCAACGAAGAATACAGACTTAGAGAGAAAGCGAATTTAAAAACACAACTTAAATATGAGAAACCAAACAAAGAAAGCAAATTTAAAGACATATAATAACGCGTGAAACTAAATAAAGAGAAAACAGATTTAGAAACATAATAACACGAAAAACGCAACGAAGAATACAGACTTAGAGAGAAAGCGAATTTAAAAACACAACTTAAATATGAGAAACCAAACAAAGAAAGCAAATTTAAAGACATATAATAACGCGTGAAACGAAATAAAGAGAACAGATTTAGAAACATAATAACACGAAAAACGCAACGAAGAATACAGACTTAGAGAGAAAGTGAATTTAAAAACACAACTTAAATATGAGAAACCAAACAAAGAAAGCAGATTTAAAGACATATAATAACACGAGAAACGAAATAAAGAGAACAGATTTAGAAACATAATAACACGAGAAACGCAACGAAGAAAGCGGACTTAGAGAGAGAGCGGATTTAAAGACCTGCAGTTAAGACATTTCGCATGGCTACAATACTACATGCTAAACAAATGAGGGAACCACTAACCTGTGAAGAGGAGGAGGAGGTGGAACGTGCCGGAGGAGGGAGGGCTTCTGCTGCTGGTATGTGTGTATGGGGCTGGGGTGAGGCACTTCAGGGCGTTAGTAAGTCGGACAGGAGATCTTATGATGGTACGGGAGGCTCCACCACCACCACCTGTGAAGAAGAGGAGGAGGTGGAGAGCGTTGGGCGAGGGAGGGCTTCTGCTGCTGGTATATGTGTGTATGGGGCGGGGGTGAGGCACTGTAGGGCGTTAGTAAGATATCCTGGAGCTCTTAAGATGATATGGGAGGGTCCACCACCACCACCACCACCACCACCTGTGAAGAAGAGGAGGAGGTGGAGAGCGTTGGGCGAGGAAGGGCTTCTGCTGCTGGTATGTGTGTATGGGGCTGGGGTGAGGCACTGTAGGGCGTTAGTAAGATATCCTGGAGCTCTTAAGATGATATGGGAAGGTCCACCACCACCACCACCACCTGTGAAGAAAAGAGGAAGTGGACAGGAAGGGCTGCTGCTGTTTTTTTTTTTTGGGGGAGGGGGGGGGCACTGCAGGACATTAGTAAGACGGACAGGAATTTTAGATCATACGGGAAGGTCAACCCCCCACCGCCACCATCACCACCACAACCACCACCATCACCGCCGCCGCCGTCCTGACGGAGACACGTGGGGCCGCCAGACACGGGGCAGACGCTCACCTGTACCCGGAGAGAGGTAATCTGTCGCCGCACAAAACAATGGTACGAAGGTGAGGGTGTCCGTAGCCTTGCCTCCACGCCTACACGACGGGCTGGGGGCGGGGAGGGGTCTGAGGGGCGGGGGATGAGAGGGAGTCTGGGGGAGGGGATTTCTGGGGGGAAGGGGGGTCTGGGGGGCGGGGGAGTGCGATTGTCTTACTATTGGGAACACACACAATACTTCCTGTTGTGATCACCTGAACCGCATTGCTTTCTCTAGCTATTTTACTTGTACAGAAAAGGAACCTCAAGGGCAAGAGAAAAGGAGGGAAGAAAAAGCCCGCTGGTGCTGCTCCTGCAAATAGTGTATGGCAGAGGAATCCCAAAACAGAGAGACATGATCGTTGAGAAAAGGGTCTTAATACTAAATAAAGAAGTGCGTGAGTGCGTCCATATACTATTTTGGTGGTTCTGTTGTATCTGAAAACTGGCTCACGTAAGGTTGTGTTATGTTGATCTTGACATTTTGAACATAGGTTGCATACATGACGTGTCCGAACTACAAAAGACAAGACCGGATGAAACAGCTTGTTCACGGTTCTTTTACAAACAATCTTTTTTTTGTAAAAGTACCACCACAACCACCACCATCACCGCCGCCGCCGCCCTGACGGAGACACGTGGGGCCGCCAGACACGGGGCAGACGCTCACCTGTACCCGGAGAGAAGTAATCTGTCGCCGCACAAAACAATGGTACGAAGGTGGGGGTACAAAAATGACGGAAAAGGATGATCAGACAAGCTTCGATCACTGCCACGACTTGAGAAGAAAAAAAATCCCACAAAATATCACTTTGGAAGTCTCTCAATGAACCTGACGAAACACACCTGAGCAGCACACAGCATCACGTCTTAACCCCGTAGCAGCGACGGGCCAAATTTGTGGCTTTACCGTGTACCAGCGACAGGCCAAATTTCTGCCATGATATAAACCCCCAAAAATAGATGATGCATAAACAGATCACAAATGCGTTGATATATATTATGAAATGGTTTGCGTGAGTGATGATTTTTTTTCATTAATTCGCTTAGAGGGGCCTTTAAGAAACGTGATCCTCGCAGCTACCGGGTTAACTCTCCGCTTCCTTGTAATTAAAGAAGGAGAAAATTTACTCACAAAAACATTCATTTCTTAAAAAAAAAAGTCAGCTACGTTTGCTCAATCAACAAGAAGTAATCAGAAGAAACTGTCTTCACCAGGAAATTAAATGAACGAAAAGATAATTATAAAAAAAAAGACATAACCCAGGAGCTATATATTGAATCTTTATGTCTATATGTTTACGTACTTATTGTTATTTTATTATAACAATTTTTCTTTATTTTCATTTTTTTATTTTTCTTATTAGAAAATAAGAACGTAAGGAGTCTGCAAGAGGCCGGTTGGTCTATACAAGGCAGCTCCTGTAATCCTAACCCCACCTTACCGGTTGGTCTATACAAGGCAGCTCCTGTAATCCTATCCCCACCTTACCGGTTGGTCTATACAAGGCAGCTCCTGTAATCCTATCCCCACCTTACCGGTTGGTCTATACAAGGCAGCTCCCGTAATCCTAACCCCACCTTACCGGTTGGTCTATACAAGGCAGCTCCTGTAATCCTATCCCCACCTTACCGGTTGGTCTATACAAGGCAGCTCCTGTAATCCTATCCCCACCTTACCGGTTGGTCTATACAAGGCAGCTCCCGTAATCCTATCCCCACCTTACCGGTTGGTCTATACAAGGCAGCTCCCGTAATCCTAACCCCACCTTACCGGTTGGTCTATACAAGGCAGCTCCTGTAATCCTATCCCCACCTTACCGGTTGGTCTATAAGGCAGCTCGGGTATTCCTATCGCCACCTTTCCGGTTGGTCTATACAAGGCAGCTCCCGTAATCCTATCCCCACCTTACCGGTTGGTCTATACAAGGCAGCTCCTGTAATCCTAACCCCACCTTACCGGTTGGTCTATACAAGGCAGCTCCTGTAATCCCACCCCACCTTACCGGTTGGTCTATACAAGGCAGCTCCTGTAATCCTATCCCCACCTTACCGGTTGGTCTATACAAGGCAGCTCCTGTAATCCTATCCCCACCTTACCGGTTGGTCTATACAAGGCAGCTCCCGTAATCCTATCCCCACCTTACCGGTTGGTCTATACAAGGCAGCTCCCGTAATCCTAACCCCACCTTACCGGTTGGTCTATACAAGGCAGCTCCTGTAATCCTAACCCCACCTTACCGGTTGGTCTATACAAGGCAGCTCCTGTAATCCTATCCCCACCTTACCGGTTGGTCTATACAAGGCAGCTCCTGTAATCCTAACCCCACCTTACCTCACTATCCATGAATTTACCCAACCTCTTCTTGAATATATCAGTGGTTTTGATTTCTACGACTTTATTACTTTATTTATCCATTAACTTCTTTCACTATCTTTTCTATTCTCTTCACGACATTCTCACTCTTACTTGTCCTCCTCCCCCTCATTCCTCTTCCTGCTCGTCCTCCCTCTCACTCGTACTCCTGCTAGCTCTCCTCCTCCCCCTCATTCCTCTTCCTGCTCGTCCTCCCTGTCACTCGTACTCCTGCTAGCTCTCCTCCTCCCCCTCATTCCTCTTCCTGCTCGTCCTCCCTCTCACTCGTACTCCTGCTAGCTCTCCTCCTCCCCCTCATTCCTCTTCCTGCTCGTCCTCCCTCTCACTCGTACTCCTGCTAGCTCTCCTCCTCCCCTCATTCCTCTTCCTGCTCGTCCTCCCTCTCACTCTCCTGCACTTGTCCCCACCGACCCACAGCCCTCCCACGGACACCTCGGGACCTTGGCACACACACACACACACACACACACTGTACCACCACACGTAGGGCAAACAATCAGACGCGGGGTGGGGGGGTGGGGGTGGGGGGGGGGGCGAGGGGGAAAGGTGAAACGAAAGTGAAAAATGTTAAGCTTGGTATTGCCCCCCCTGAGACCTGATGGGGGGTGGGGGGGGAGAGAGAGAGAGAGAGAGAGAGAGAGAGAGAGAGAGAGAGAGAGAGAGAGAGAGAGAGAGAGAGAGAGAGAGAGAGAGAGAGAGAGAGAGAGAGAGACAAAACCAAACCCAGTCCATTTAGCCTAGTCTCCAATACTCCCCCCCCCCCCCAAAAAAAAAAAAAGACCTACAAACCTACAAGCAGTTAAGTAGATAGCGCTGCATGTAACACTGACCATAATTACACGGACATAAGTAGCAGGCACAGTAGTATAAGCAGGGACAATAGCAGCAGGAAAAAACCAAGCAGATGAATAGCAGGCGAGTTAAAACGTGAAAAAGAAGCGAGGAGGAGACAGCAGTAACAGGAGAGGCAGATGGACAGGTGTAGTGGGAATCCAAAGAAGAGAAATAGAGAGACGTAAAGACAGCAGTGGTGGGAAAAGCAGAGAAACAGATGAAATGCAAATAAAAATAAAATAAAATAAAAAAATACACGAGGAGACAGCAGGAGACGGAGAGGCATGGAGAAGAATGGTGAGTAGAAGTTGAATAGTTGAAGTTGGATAGATGGAAAGAGAAAAAAATGAAAGAAGAAAGACAGAGAGCGAAAAATAGTAAGAAGAAAACAGATAAAAGAAAGATAGAAAAAGATAAGAGGGATAGAAAATTGATAAAAGAAAGATAGGAAAAGATAAGAGAGATAGGAAAAAAGATAAAAGAAAGATAGAAAAAAGAGAAAAGAAAGAAAAAAAGGAAAGAATAATGGAGAAAAGAATTAAATATAGGAGAGAAAGAAAAAAAAAAGATGGAAGAAAGACAGCTGAGAGAAGAAAGAAGACAGGAAGAAATGAAAAACAACAACAAAAAAAAGAGATGATTAAAGAAACAAAGACAGAGTAAAAGAGCGAAGAAAGGGAGACAAAAAAAGGAGAAAAACAAAGAGAAAAGAAAGATAGAAAAAGGACAGCTGAGGAAAAAAGAAAAGGAAAAAAACAGAGCAAAGAAAGGGACACACACACACACACACACACACACACACAGCAGAAGCAACACGCAAAAGCACCACCATCATCTAACAGCGACAGACAGACAGACAGACGGGCAGAGAGCGGCCAAGAACCAGAATGCAAGTCATGGGTTTCACTATACACTCTTCAGCAGGTCGAGTCTTAAGCATCACCAAGCACAAACACATGTATTAAGGGGACAACTTGCTTCGTCCTGTTCCTGTATAATGTTGTGGTTAATATATATATACTCTTTCATGATCTCGTCTTTAAAAATGGTGAAGGAAAAATGGTGGAGTCTTTGAGGAATGAAGGATATCTCAGGCAATGCAGATTATATAAGAATAGTTGAATAGAATGAAAATATTGAATGAATGAATATATAGAATGGAAATATTGTGAAGAGTGGATTCCTATTATCTTTTAAGTGTTTTGCTGTCTGTTACGAGGAGGCGGAGTGGTGGGTAAGAGAATGGAGGGAGAAGCAAAATTAGATATAGAGAAGGAGAAAAATAATACCGAAGACAGACAGAGAAAGAGAAGTAAAAGGAGATAAAAGACAGGAGAGAGGGAAGAAAGACAGAGAAGAAGGAAAAGGAGATGAAAGACAGAAGAGAAAGAAATAAGACAGAGAAGAAGGAAGAGAAAAGGAGATAAAAGGAGGAAAAATATATAGCCACAGAGACAAGAAAAAGGGAAAAGAGGAGATAAGAGACAAACAGAAAGAAAGAAGAAAGAAGAAAAATGAGAGAAAGTAGAGAGATACAGACAGAAGAAGAAAAAAGGAGATATAAAACAGACAGAAAATAAAGAAGAAGAAAAAGAAGGAAAGAATGAGAAAACAGAGAAATAGGCAGAAGAATGATGGTCAAATGAAAAGAGTAGATAGATATAAAGAGAAAAAAAGGATACAAGAAAAGACAGAGATGAAAGAAGAAAAATAAATAAAAGAAACAGAAAACGAAGGAAGAAAAAGAGAAGGAAGAGAAGTATTGTGGGCATGGTAAAAGAGTAGATTGAGATAGAGAGAAAAAGAAAGAAAGGAAAAAGACGCATAGAGAAAGAAGAAATAAGAAAAAAATGAGATGAAAGACAGAAAAAAGAAAGAAATAAAGAAGAAATACATAGGAAACAAGAAAAAAGAAAGGAGATAAGAGACAGGCATAAAAAAGAAAGAAAAAGAAGAAAGACGCAGAAGAACGAAAATGAGACAAAAAAGAAAAAAGAAAATAGAGCGAGATAAAAAAAAGAGAAAAAGAAAACAAAGAAAGAAAAAGGAGATAGAAGAAGGAAAACCAGAGAAAAATAAAGAAGAAAAAGAGGGAAAAAAAAAGGCAGAGAGGAGAACAGAAGTTAGGTGGTACAAAAACAAAAGAGATAAATATATAGAGAAAAAGAAAAGAAAGAAAAGAAACAGAGAAAAAAAAAGACAGAAAAAGAGGAAAAAAAAAGACAGGAAAGAAAGTAAAGCAGAAGGTAGGAGGTGGAAAATAAAAAAAAAAGAATAGATAAAATGGGAGAAAGAAAAGACCAAAAAAAAAAACATGTTAAAAGAAAGCAAACAAGAAAAAAAGGGAGATAAGAAACAAAAAAAGAAAAGAAAAGGAAAGAGATGAGACCAAGACGTGATGCATTATGTGGTGAAAGCGAGAGAAAAGAAACACGCAAGCAAAACAAATGGCACGTCAGGCTAATGATGATGATGATGGTGAGACCGTGAGGTATTAATGAGAGGAGGAGGAGGAGGAGGAGGAGGAAGAGGAGGGGAAATAAATTAGATAAGCTTACAAAACCACACGAAAAAAAGTTCAGGTTAGTCTCTCTCTCTCTCTCTCTCTCTCTCTCTAACATGCTGGGAAAACAGAGATGGAATTCACTAAATTTTACTGCCTCACTTTCACTCTTTGGCCTTGATCAGAAGGAGGAGGAGGAGGAGGAGGAGGAGGAGGAGGAGAAGAACAAGGGAAGATTGGGATATAGTAGCAGCAGGTAACAGAAACCCCGGGAGGAGGAGGAGGAGGAGGAGGAGGAGGAGGAGAAGTCGTGAATCGAGAATTGGGAAGACATGCGTTAGGATAGGGTAGTCAGTGTGTGTGTGTGTGTGTGTGTGTGTGTGTGTGTGTGTTGTTTGTCTGACGTATAACCTATTACAACAACAACAACAACAACAACAACAACAAAACATACTCCCTAATAGGCCTAAGGAAGGATTATTATTTCAAGGTCACTCCCATTTTTGCTTTCTTTCTTTCATGCAATTTTTCACTTACTTTTTTTTTCACATTCTGACACTAATCTGCAAAATCTGTTAATTCGACCACTTCATATTTTCTTTTTTTCCTCCATGATCTCTTTTTCTTCCGTCTAGTATTTTTTTTTAATCTTCTCTCTCTCTCTCTCTCTCTCTCTCTCTCTCTTGCATCTTCTTCCCTTCGTCTCCGCCATCTGTATCTGTGACCTCCCCTTTTTATCATCTCTGTACACCTTTTCCCTCTTTTTCAAGTCTTCCTCTATATTGACGTTTCATTCCCTTCTTTCTCTTTGTACCTTTCCTCCTTTCTTTTCTTTCCAAGTGATTCTGTAACTTTTCCTTTCATTTGCTTTCTATTAATTCTTTCCTGGTGGCTTTATCTAATGGTCCTGTAAATTCTCCTTTCCTTATTTCTCTTTATCGCTTTTTCATTGTCTTTTTCTGTTTATTTCAAATGTTCCTGTAATTTTTCTTTTTCATGAACTCTTTATTTGTCCTCTTCCATGTAATTTTGTATCGCCTCTTTTCATTACCTCCCAGTTCACCTTTTCCTCCCCTTTCTTTTCAATCCATTTCCAGTAATAACAGTGTCCTCCCCTTTCTATTCACTCGTTTTCCAGTAATCACATTGTCCTCCTCTTTCTTTTCTCTCCTCTTCCCAGCAATCTCTATCCCTTCTTCACTTATAACAACCTCTTCTTCTTTCCATCTTTTTTCCCAGTAATCTCAAACACTTCTTCAATTATCTACGCACCCTTTCTCCTCCGTTCCTTTGCCTCCCTTCTCTCTCTTCACGCAGGACTTCCAACTAACTAACTAACAGCCCCCCGCAAAAAAAAGACGGAGATGGGAAATTTACATAAAGGTCAAATCACTTCTCTGTGCTGACCGGCCGCCCGCTAGCTCACCCTGTCGTCTGCCCGCTCGCCGCCCGCCAGCTGGTAATCTTCGGCGAGCGAGGTGGTGGTGGTGGTGGTGGTAATGGTGGTGGTGGTGGTGGTGGTGGTGGTGGTAATGGTGGTGGTGGTGGTGGTGGTGGTGGTGGTGGTAATGGTGGTGGTGGTGGTGGTGGTGGTGGTGGTAATGGTGGTGGTGGTGGTGGTGGTGGTAATGGTGGTGGTGGTGGTGGTGGTGGTAATGGTGGTGGTGGTGGTGGTGGTGGTGGTGGTGGTGGTGGTGGTAATGGTGGTGGTGGTAATGGTGGTGGTGGTGGTGGTAATGGTGGTGGTGGTGGTGGTAATGGTGGTGGTGGTGGTGGTGGTGGTGGTGGTGGTGGTGGTGGTGGTGGTGGTGGTAATGGTGGTGGTGGTGGTGGTAATGGTGGTGGTGGTGGTGGTGGTGGTGGTGGTGGTGGTGGTGGTGGTGGTGGTGGTGGTGGTGGTAATGGTGGTGGTGGTGGTGGTGGTGGTGGTGGTGGTAATGGTGGTGGTGGTGGTGGTAATGGTGGTGGTGGTGGTGGTGGTGGTAATGGTGGTGGTGGTGGTGGTGGTAATGGTGGTGGTGGTGGTGGTGGTAATGGTGGTGGTGGTGGTGGTGGTGGTGGTGGTGGTGGTGGTAATGGTGGTGGTGGTGGTGGTAATGGTGGTGGTAATGGTGGTGGTGGTGGTGGTGGTAATGGTGGTGGTGGTGGTGGTAATGGTGGTGGTGGTGGTGGTAATGGTGGTGGTGGTGGTGGTGGTAATGGTGGTGGTGGTGGTGGTAATGGTGGTGGTGGTGGTAATGGTGGTAATGGTGGTGGTGGTGGTGGTGGTGGTGGTGGTGGTGGTGGTGGTGGTAATGGTGGTGGTGGTGGTGGTAATGGTGGTGGTGGTGGTAATGGTGGTGGTAATGGTGGTGGTGGTGGTGGTAATGGTGGTGGTGGTGGTGGTAATGGTGGTGGTGGTGGTAATGGTGGTGGTAATGGTGGTGGTGGTGGTGGAGGTGGTCATGGTGGTGGTGGTGGTTGGCTGCGCGGGGCTCACAGCGGCAGACTCGTGCACCTTGCCATCAAATTAACTTCAAACGACCTCTATATCTCTTTGCGCTTGCCCCCCCATTTACCCCCTTCCTTCCCTGCCCCCTTCTCCCCACCTCCCCGCTGCTCCTCGTCTGATCAGCCCCTCCTTCTGCCCTTCCCCCATTCGTTCCCAAGCACCTCTCCTCGTCTCGTCTCTATCCTGCTGGTAACACCCTCTCCCCTTATCCTTCAGTATCCTTCACCAAGCACCTTCTTCAAGCACTTCTATCCTGTATCTGAAATCACCCCCTCTCCTTTTGCATATCCTATCCAGAAACCGTTTTCAAAGCCTAACTTCACTCCCTATCCTTCAGTATCCTTCACCAAGCACCTTCTTCAAGCACTTCTATCCTTTATCTGAAATCACTCCCTCTCCTGCATATCCTATCCAGAAACCGTTTTTAAAGCCTAACTTCACTCCTTATCCTTCAGGTCCTTCACCCCCTTCAAGCACTCCTATCCTATATATCATATCCAAATCCGTTTCCAAGTCATCTTTATCAAGCTTTTTCTGTTATCTTTCCTTCAGCATACTCAATCCTTTACCATACAAGTCCTCTCCTGCAAAACCTATTTCCAACTTTTTCCTCTCCAGCTTCGATTCTATTGCCTCCTTCATGCGCAATCTTGTAGCCTAAAATCCTCTCCTTTTGCATAACCCATTCAGAACCCTCTTCCAAGCCATCTTCATTCAGCTTCTCCTTTTCCTCCATATTCCTCCTATTATTTTTCCTCCAACATACGCAGCCCTCTTTCGGCCACCTCTTTGGATTCTTTTTAGGAGCAGCGAGTAGCGGGCTTTTTTTTATTTATTATTGTTTCCTTTTTTGTGTGCCCTTGAGCTGTCTCCTCTGTTGTAAAAAAAAAAAAAAAAATCTTCTATCTATTCATCGTCCCAATCCATCTGTTGATACTATTCTGTTTTCATTTTTTATCCATCGTCCCAATCCATCTGTTGTTAATATTGTTTCCTCCATCAGTCCCTCCAGAATATCCTTACCCATACATCCCCTATTCGGTCCTCTTGGGTTTCTGTAGTCGTTCTCTATCCTCCTGCAGCTCTTTTCCAAGTACAGCCAGTCTCTATCCAGCTTTTATCATCCTTCTCTTTCCTCTGGCATTATTTCCCCAGTAATGCCCCCACGCCCTTCCACAGTCATGAATCTTTCCGCAGCCTCAGACACTCTAATCCTTTCCTTTCAGCTCGTTATTCAGCCTTTTTCATTCTTCAGTTATCCTTCCATATCCTACCTTAGTTAATCTTATCCTTACATCCTACTCTCATCCTTCCCTCTCTGCTCCTTGTCCAACCTAACTCATGCTTTCATTTCCTCAGGTAGTCTTTCTTCAGCAATCCCTCCATGCCCTTCCTTAGTTATTCTTCTACCAACAGTCTTAATCAGTCGCTCTCATCCTTCCTCTTCAGCTCCTATCCACCCAGAAGGTTTCAAGCACTCCACATCACTTGAACATCTGGGCATATTGGTTTTGAAGGCACGTCTCACTTTATCTCCCCTCTGAGGCTTGCAAGGTCACGCCAGCATTCATCATCGCTATTACTACTCTTTTAACTTCTTTAACTTCCTCTTCGCACTATTCTTGTTCGCCCTGACACGCTTGAACCTCTACGAAGGCCTATTGGTACTGCCTTTACAACTACTACTACTTTTACTACTACTAATGTCTTTGCTACAACTACTAACTTTGCATATTACCTTCATCCTTCCTCTCTTTCATCTCTTACTTCACACCTAAACACCATTCTATTTCTCCCTCCAGTCCACCTTAACACCATTACCACCTGCAACCCTTCAGTCAGTACCTAACTATCCCCGCAAAGGCATCCGGTAACCTTTTCGACCCTTTGGCATTTAGGCAGTTCATTTCTCTCTTTCTCCCGTCGCTCCCTGCCTCAACGCACCCTCCTATAGCCACCCCAACACACCTTTAGTAAATATTTTCAAACATTTCGGAACTTACACCCACCCACATATGGTAAGGCTTTCGTAGAGGTTGTGGGTACTTTTAAGGGTAGTTTTTATGAGCCTAGGGTGAGTTGGACAAGGCTTCTGCACCATGGATGTGAAAAAACACTAATGAGAAACAGATTAAGTTCGTTTGTGACTTGTGGAAATATTTGTTGTTGAAAGCCTAAACCAGCACCACAAGCCACGATCTCTTTAGAGCTTTATAATATAAGATCTTACCTCTTTTAGCTGTCATCCACTTCATTCCCTCCTCTTTCACCCATCACAGAATGCTCAAACACACCTTTCTATGGCCTCAACAGTACAAAATCCCTTCAGAGGCTTGCAATAGACTACCTAAACCCATTTACCTACTAGCCTATTCGTTCCCTTTCGTTTTACCGGTCATTTCACTTCTCACTACGGTTCTACATCGCCCCCAGTACACCCAAGCACCTACAAGCAACCCTACAGCACTTAACAGCCTTTCTCTCCACTTTCCCTCCAAACCGTGACCCCGAGGCGAAGGTACATATACACAGAACATCCTTCAGGGCGTTCTCCTGAGTATCTGTGAGAGTCCGAATGGTATGTTGGGGCCAGTGGGACATCTCTCTTTAGTTGTTTATTTTATGGGGGACTAAAGTAATAAAAGAGATGGAGTATATATTGATAAGGCTGCCGAGAGAGAGAGAGAGAGAGAGAGAGAGAGAGAGAGAGAGAGAGAGAGAGAGAGAGAGAGAGAGAGAGAGAGAGAGAGAGAGAGAGAGAGAGAGAATAAGGTAGGGAGAAAAATAACAAAAAAAGTAAACAGCGCGAAAAAAAAAGAGAAAACGGAAACAAAAAGAAAAAAAGAAAAGGAAAAAAAAAAAATAAACATACAACCCCACAACTAAGGCCGCATTCAGTAGGGCATTAGGGAGTTATTATCAAGGTTATTATCAAACGAAATGATATGGCCCTAGACGCAAACGTATGGCACGGTGGCAAGGTAGTAATGATCTGTAGACGAGCGCCGCCTCCGGTTTTCGCTCACTCGCTCTTCACTTCGCTCGTGGGACGTCTGATACTTATTTTTTTTATTCGTTAATTTATTTTTATTTTACTGTATCACTTTTTACAGTTTACATTCTTATCTCCTACAGTAGCATCTTCTTGAATGCTCCTTTTTTTCTTTCGCTATATTCTTTCATTATAAAAAAAAGAGGAATTAAAGGAAAAGGAGGAGGACGAGGACACGAGGACACGAAGAAGAGGAACTCAGGAAGACAAGATCAAGAACAAGGATGGGAAGGAGTAAATTAAGGAGGAAGTGGAGGAGGAGGAGGAAGGGAAGTGAGGACGAAGTTACTATTAAGGAAGACCAAACCTAGAACAAGGATGAGAAGGAGTAAGAGGAGGAGGAGGAGGAGGAGAAGGGAATGAGGACAAGGATACGAGGAGGAGGAAAGGAAGACCAAACTCAGAGCGAGGATACGAAGGGATGATGATGATGATGATGATGATGATGATGAGGAGGAGGAGGAGGAAGAAGAGGAAGAGGAGGACGAAACAAAACAAACAAGAACGAGCAGGAAACCGATAGCCTGTTAGTATATGATGAAGGTGCCTGCTTCAATAAATCAATACATTTGTCAAACACATCAATGACCTTCAGAACAGATTAAAGCACTTGTTGAACGTACGGACGGGAACGTTCAAAACTCATGTCGCGGTACAGTAACAGGTCAGTGCAATTTTTAAAGAATTTGCACTATAAATGATTCTGCAGGAAGGTTGTTTCAATGGCGGAGAACTTCAACGCAAAAAAAAAAAAAGCATATGTCTGTATTGCATCGTCTCGGCATGAAGTGGATAGGAGAGAAGATATTAGAGAAGAGAAGAGAGTAGAGAAGAGGAATCAAGAATGTGGGTGAGGAAAAAAATGATATATATGAGAAAGAGGAAGATGAGGATACAGCTGAAAAAGAACAGGAAAAGGAAACCAATATATTATAGAAAACAGCACAAGGCCTTACCCCCAAACCTACCCCTCCTTCTCCCTATCTCTCACACACACACGACCCCCTTCCCAGCTTCCCCTCCCCCTCCCCCCTTCCTCCCCTGACGAAACAAATCACACGGAGCTAAATGAAGAACGGCGGAGGTGATATGCAGGTGAGCGCGCCTCGGAGGAAAGAGAGAGAGAGAAAAAAAATAAACACAAGAGGAGATGAAAATTTACGAGGTGGAGAGGTCTACAATTTTACTCTTAGGCCGGCAAAGATGGAGGGAGAGATGGTGGAAGATTGGGGGGCAAGGGGGGGGGGCGAGGGAGGGAGGGGGAGGATAATGGAGGTGGAAGGATTAAATAGGGGGTGGATTGGGGACGAGGGGGGTAGGGGGGGATCAGAGAGGTGACTTTCTTCATCCCAACATGGGGGGGGGGGGGAGAGAGAGAGAGAGAGAGAGAGAGAGAGAGAGAGAGAGAATAAGGCTTCGGGAGGGGTTAAAGAAAGGATGCTTGGACCGGCCGCTTGCGTGTTCCCTCCTCCTCCTCCTCCTCCTCCTCCTCCTCCTCCTCCTTATACAATTCTTGCCCTTTGATGTGTCATTTTTAGGGGCTTGGTCGTGACGATTGGAGAGGAGAAGAGAGGAGAGAAGGGGAGAGACGAGATGAAGAAAGGAGAAGATAGAAGGAAGAGGATAGGAGAGGATGTAAAAGAGGAGAGACAAAATGAGGAGAGGAGGCATTAGAAGAGAGTAATGGAGAGAAGATATCAGAGAGAAGAAGGAAAAGAGAAGAGTAGACAGTAGAAGAGAAGAGGAAAGGAGAGGAGAAGATATTAGAGAAGAGAAGAGAGTAGAAAAGAGGAAAGGGGAAGAGAGGAGACGAGTGAGGAATGGAGGGAAGAAACGAAGGAGGGAAGATCAAAACACGAAGGCGGCGAAGAGAGTCGAGAGGTGAGGGGAGAATGGGAAGAGAATGGAGTGGAGAGAGGAAAGGAAAATAAAATAAAGGTAAGGAAAATAAAGAAGAGGAAGAGAAGAAGTGGAGAGAGGTAGAGGTTGAAGGGGAAGAACAAAGGGAGGGAAAGAGAGGAAGAATAAAAAAAAAAAACTCGTTCCCTTTTAAAAATCGTATCGCCCATCATACTGATAAAAAAAGAAAGATTTTGAAGATGGCCGCTGTCATTCATTACGACACGCCCACCCCTCTCTCTCTCTCTCTCTCTCTCTCTCTCTCTGCTCCCCCCCCCTGGTCGTAAGGGTGATGGACGGCACACGCCTCGGGGTCTGTTATCGCGCCTCGGCCCCGGCCCGGCACCCCTCAGCCCCGTCAGGAGAGAGTGGGAGATCTTACGCTGACCCTTCACGCGTTACTCAAGACCAACACAACACAGCACAACACAGCGCAGCACTCAAGCAAACATCGCCGCCCTTGACTAATACAGCTTTCGCGTGCAAAAGCCTCTGACATCAACGATAAGACTGTCTCCTCGCCGCAATGCTTAAGATCAGGGGGAAGAAAATATCGCAGCTCTTCACCACTAAAGCTTAAACGCGCGGTGCTGTCAGCCGTGGAAGTTCCGTGCCGTGCCGTTCCTCCTTCCTGCCTGGAAAGGGGTTGGTTGTCCCTTTCTGGAAAAGGAAAGGGAATCAACAGGACTGCAACAATTACCGTAGTATTAAACTGCTCAGTGTGCCGGCAAAGTGCTCGCTCATCTGCGGCTGATGTGAATTCGATCTCATCTGCTAAAGTTTCAGAGGCGTGAGCAATCCGGGTTCACCCTCGGCAAGTCGACAATTGACCGGATGAAGAGCTTCGCGTCCTTGTGGAGCGCCAACACTGAGTTTCGACAAGGGTTGATCGCAGCCTACATCGATCTCAAGAAGGCTTTTGATTCAATTCATCGTGAGGCACTTAGGGATATTCTGCGGATCCATGGGATTCCTATAAGGATTCCTAACCTGATGACTGGCCTTTACTCTGGGACTGAAAGTACTACGAAGTGTGGAGGACGCGTTTCAGACTTCTTCCCTGCTAATTCAGGAGTGGGGCAGGGGTGCTTCCTTGATCCATCACTTTTCAACACTTGCATGGACTGATTATTAGGCAAAGTTGCTGATCACAGTCGTTGCAGGTCGTCTGTTGGCGACATTAACTTCACTGACCTTGTTTTTGCTGCTGGTGCTGTACTTCTCGAGAAATCGCTGGCAGTCCTGGTGATGGCTCTGGAAGTTCTGCATGAGGAGGCGAAGCCTCTGGGACTGAAGGTCTCCTGGGTCGAAACCAAGGTCCAGTCGTTTGCAGGCTTGCTGGCTGACACACTTCAGTCTGTCCATGCATGTGGTGAGGATGTCGAGGTCATCTAGTTTCACATACCTTGGCAGCATAGTGTATAACAAGTGGCATCGTAGGCTAATGGGGTATCGCTGCAGTGACCTCGTGTCGAACCAGCGACTACGTGATGGAACTGAACGCCAACCCCGGCTATATCGGCACGTGGCACGTCTAATATTCCAGTCAGTTTGTGATTTAGGCAGAACATTTCCCGCAAATTAGAACAAACACACCCTAAAAGGACAAACAAAGGCAGCGATACCAAAAGGTGCGCAACATGAAGAAAAAATTATTTAGATGTGAATCTGAAAAAAGTTAGAAAATATATCTTAGGCAGCTTGTTTAAGAGGGCGACGATATGATGTTACTATTAAAGGTTATTTAATCAAACTATTGTTATTATCATTATTATTATTATTATTATTATTATTATTATTATTATTATTATTATTATTATTATTATTATTATTATTAAGATCCGTGAAAGTGCATCAAGGAAAAAATGAAAATAATGATACAGACCCAAGCAGTATCTCCGATGAGCAGACACGGATATGAAAAATAAAAGTAACAATAAAAGAAGAAAAAAAGAAAACAACAGGTGGGAATAAAAACAGTGCCTAATGAGTTAACAGGTGGATGTGTCGACTTTCCCTTTCTGCAGGTGTGACAGGTGTGTGGAGCCTTTCCCGGGAACAAGAGGAGGATAATTAAGGAGACGCGGGGACGTGACGGACATACATAACACACTCGGCGGTCATGCGGGCTTTGCGAAGGCGATTACACGTTTAAAATGGACGTGAGATTTATGGCCAGGGACGGCGGGTGAAAAACTGGTCCCTCGATGTTGTCTTGTGTAGGCCGACTGACTGACCTCTTGTGTGTGTGTGTGTGTGTGTGTGTGTGTGTGTGTGTGTGTGTGTTTAGTGGTATCAGTATTAGTATTAGTATTAGTATTGGTATTAGTAGTACTAGTAGCAACAGTAGTAGTAGTACCACCATCACCACCATCATCACCACCACCACCACAACAACAACAAAACTATCACAAATAATATCCTCCACACTCTTCGCTAAACCATCGCCATCCACCGCTTTCCCCCTCCATTAAGATGCTCATTGATAAGCTTCTTGGTTACTGAACTGACCTCTCGCACGGGGGATCACGGGGGGACAGGAGTCACACGCAAGGGGGGAGGGGGGAAGGGAGGTCAGGGAGGGCCTATGGGTGGAAGGAGGTAAAGGGGTGGAGGGCGTGTGGAGCGAAGGAATGAGACGTTATGTGAAAGGAGACAGCAGGAGGGGAAAAACGGGGGCTTGTAACTATGAGATATCCTTTTTAAGCGATCAAGTCCTTCAGAAGTGGGTACAATGAGGCGTTCTGTGAGGTGACCATCTGAACGGGGGTTGAGGGGAGAGAAGGGTTTGTCGTGAGGAGGTGGGTGAAGGTGCCTGCCTCCCTTTCTTTGTCCCCTATGTCACTGTTCCTCTCCTTCTCGTCCTCTTCCGACTTGTTCTTCTTTCATTTCTTTTTCGATCTTTTCGGTCCAAAGTCTCACTCATATAACTTATTTCTGATTATTCCTTTTCCTCTTCCTCCGCTTTCTCTTTCTTTCCCTTTCTTCTTCTTCTTCTTCCTCCTATTCCTCCTCGTCCTCGTCCTCGTCCTCGCCTTCCTCCTCCTCCCCTTCACGTTAGAAAAGAGACGATTGCGGGGGGAACTGATTAAGTCTTCAAGTACCTGAACAAGTTAAGCGATGTCGATCCCTTCAAGCTTTCTGCGCTCTAAAATAACCCGAGAATTAGGAACAATGCTCAAACAATTCATGCCAAGCGATGCAGTACAGGCGGGTATTCTCCAACAGAGTCATCCGTCACTAGAACAACCTTCCTGCAGTAGTTATTGCGGCAACGATGAACTCCTTTAAGAATTGCACTGATCGTCACTTTACTGCATCAGAGTGAACCGAATGAACTTACAGTACGAACTCGCGTCTCGCAAGTGAATGACGAATTGACTAAATTATTAATGCAACACTTTCTGCTGCCGACTCATCCATGGTTATATGTTTCCTCCCTCCAACCCTTTCCTCTTTTGCTACTACGCCCTTTCTTACCACCCTTTACCGGCTTCACCTCCTCCTCCTCCTCCTCCTCCTCCTCCTCTCCTCCTCCTCGCCTAGGGGAAGGAGGCTGCTTCTTCACATTCCTTCGAAAGTGAGAGTGGAAGACCCCCGCGTGTGTGTGTGTGTGTGTGTGTGTGTGTGTGTGTGTGTGTGTGTGTGTGTGTGTCAGTTCCAATGAGAGGAAGGAAGGAAGGGTTCACGGACGAAGGGAAAGGAGGGAGGGAAAAGGGAAAGGAAAGGAAGGGAGGAGGTGGGTAAGGAAGGGAAAGAGAGAAGGATGAATGAAAAGGGAGGGAAGTGGGGGTTACAGGGGAGTGAGGAAGAAGGATGTATGGAAAGAGGGAGGTTAATTGGGCGTGAGGAAGAGAGGGAGGGAGGAAGGAATGAAAGCAAAGGGAGGGAAGGAATGGGACGTAGGTGGGGGATAGAAAGGGAGGGAGGTGGGGGTAAGGGAGAGAAAGAGGGAGAAAAGGAGGCATAGAAAGAGAGAGAGGAAGAAAACAAGAGAGATAGAGTAAAAAAAAGAAAAGAAAACAGAGGTAAAAAAAGGGAAGGAAAGAATGAAAGAAAGAGAAATAAAGGGGGGGTAGGGGAGACAAGGATGGAGAAAAGTAGGCATGGAAAGAGAGAGAGGAAGAAAACAAGAGATAGAGTAAAAAGAAAAAAGAAAACAGAGGTAAAAAAAGGGAAGGAAAGAATGAAAGAAAGAGAAATAAAAGGGGGGGTAAGGGAGAGAAAGAGGGAGAAAAGGAGGCATAGAAAGAGAGAGAGGAAGAAAACAAGAGAGATAGAGTAAAAAAAAAAGAAAACAGAGGTAAAAAAAGGGAAGGAAAGAATGAAAGAAAGAGAAATAAAAGGGGGGGGGGCGGTAGGGGAGAAAAGGATGGAGAAAAGGAGACATGGAAAGAGAGAGAGGAAGAAAACAAGAGAGATAGAGAAAAAAAAAACACATAGAAAACAGATGAGAAAAAAGGGAAGAAAAGAATGAAAGAAAGATAAATAAAGAGGGGATAAGGGAGGAAAGAATGGAGAAAAATAGAGATGGAAAAGGAGGGAAAGAAAAGAAGGGGATGATGGAGAAAACAAGGGAGGGGATAGAAGGTAAGGAAGAACAGAGAGGTAAGTATTAATGGAGAAAAGAGGGAGAGTGGGGGGATGGAAAGGGAGGAATTTGGGGGGTAAGGGAGAGAAGGAGAGAAGGAGGGAGGGAGGGAAGAAAGAAAGATGGCGGTGACCTCAGTTAAATATGATACATGTATGAACTTTCCTTCTCTCCTTCTCTCCCTCCGTTCCTTCCCTTCTCTCTCCCTCCCTCCTTCTTTGCTATCCGTTCCATTCTTCTTATTTCCCTCCTTCCCTTCCTCCCGTCCTCTCCATCCCTCCCTCTCTCTTCTCCTTTCCTCTTTCCTCCTCTCCTTCTCTCCCTCCCTCCTCTCGTTCCTTCCCATCTCTATCTCTCCCTCCCTCCTTCTTTGCTATCCGTTCCATTCTTCTTATTTCCCTCCTTCCCTTCCTCCCTTCTCTCCATCCCTCCCTCTCTCTTCTCCTTTCCTCTTTCCTCCTCTCCTCTCCCTCCTCTCGTTCCTTCCCTTCTCTATCCCTCCCTCCTTCTTTGCTATCCGTTCCCTTCTTATTTCCCTCCTTCCCTTCCTCCCTTCTCTCCATCCCTCACTCTCTCTTCTAGTTTCCTCTTTCCTCCTCCCGTTCTCTCACTTCTTCGTGTTCGTTTAGGTCAAGAGAAAAAAAAACATTCTTGCTTAACAATCAAACACCCCGACACACACACACACACACACACACACACACACACACACACACACACACACACCACTAGTTTCATTTTCAAGGTTCGCCATTTATGTGTACGTACGCCGTTTTCTATACACTTAACCTTCACGATTAATAATAATAAAAAAAAACTTTCAGCCAACTTAATTCAATCTCGAGTCCCAATCTTATAAAAATATATATTATGCACAAACAGGTAACGAAGCCCAGGTAGGTATCGTGCGCGGGGTCAAAGGTTATTATCAGTGCGTGTGGCGAGCTCGTAACAAAATAAGAGTGAGAGTGTGAGAGAGAGAGAGAAAGAGAGAGGGTCATCTTCCTTCATAATAAGTGTGAGTGTGAGAGGGTCATCCTCCTTCATAATATTAAAAGCGAGAGTCTTCTTCCCTGAACCCGACTGGTCAGACCACCGAAAAAGACATCACCCCACAAACAGGTACTCGTTTTAACCCAAAGAAATTTAAACCACAAGACATTTAAACTCCAAGAAATTTAAACCCAAAGAAATTTAAACTCCAAGAAATTTAAACTCTAAGAAATTTAAACTCCGAGAAATTTAAACCACCAAAAATTTAAACTCCAAGAAATTTAAACTCCAAGAAATTTAAACTCCAAGAAATTTAAACTCCAAGAAATTTAAACTCTAAGAAATTTAAACTCCAAGAAATTTAAACTCTAAGAAATTTAAACTCCAAGAAATTTAAACTCTAAGAAATTTAAACTCCAAGAAATTTAAACCACAAGAAATTTAAACTCCAAGAAATTTAAACTCTAAGAAATTTAAACTCCGAGAAATTTAAACCACCAGAAATTTAAACTCCAAGAAATTTAAACCACAAGAAATTTATACTCCAATAAATTTTTAAGGGCGCCCCGCGAGTCCTCGATATGCTAGTAACGTGCTGAGGTCGTCTTGGGCAATATCTACCTTGAGTGTTCATGGTGAGCCGCGCGGTGAAGAACACGATGCATGCTCCTGGTAAAACACTGCTGGTAAAAGATATGCCGCTGGTAAGACACTGGCGGCCATCGTGTTAAGGGCCTCTGGTGGGTACTCGTAAATGATACGTCTTACTGGGCAGGGTACCGCTTACCATAACACAGCCGTGGTATACCCTGTCTAGAACCCATTTAGGAGATTTTTATCGCCGAGATGTTTAGTGGTTTTGTACACACACACACACACACACACACACACACACACACACACACACACATTTACCTGACCGTCTGACCCTACAGGTAATACGCAAATCACCTGAAGGAAATACACTATCACTTTCCTTTTCAACCTCCTCCCCCCCTCCCCCCTCGCCCCACACACACACACACACGACTGAAGGAAGAAAAATATAGAATAAATGAATGAATGAAGGAAGGAAGGAAGTCAGAGAAAAAACAAGAAAGGAAGATGAAATGAGAAAGGGAAAACAAACAAACAAAAAAACAAAAAAAAAAAGATTGGAGAAAACATAGAAGGAAGGAAGAGAGAAAGACCGAAAAAAAAGTGGAAAGAAAATAAATGACATGAGAAAGGTAACACACACACACACACACACACACACACACACACACACACACACACACACACACACACACACAGAGACTCCTCCATACAAGGCTATCTATCTTATCCCCCCCCCCCCCCTCCCCATCGCTTCCCATCAGTTTACCCTCGCCTAAGCCCCTATCCACCCCATCGCCACCTGTCTCTCCTTCCCTTCGCCACCTGTCCCCCGCGTCACACCTGCCGTCCCGCCACTCAACAGGTACACACAGAAGGTAGACGGTCGTTGCTGGTTTTATTGTGACGCTTTTATCGGTTCTTCTTGTCTCTTCTTCTTTCGTTTTCTTTTTCATATTTTTTTAAGGGGTATATTTTGTTTCTCTTTTAACTTATTTTGGATTTCGTTTTGCTTTTTTTTATTTTTACAGCAAAGGAGACAGTTCAAGGGCATAAAAAAAGGAAACAATAATGAAAAAAAAAAGCCCGCTACTCACTGCTCCTATAAAGAGTTAGAGTGGCCGAAAGATAGGCACTGTATTGCTCTTTTTTTTCTCTTTCTTCTTGTTTTTTTCTTCTTTTAGTTTTCTTTTTCCTTCTTTTACTTCTTATTCGTCTTCATTTTATTTCTTTTTATTCTTCTTCTACTTCTTACTTTACTTTTTCTTTCACTTCTTATTTATTTTTATTTATTTTCCTCCTCTTGTTCTACTTATTCTTTTCCTTCTTCTTCTTCTTTCCCCTTTTTTTTTTACTTCACATTTCTTCCTCTTCTTTCGTTGTCTTCTTACTTTACTTTTTCTTCCACTTATCATTAACTCTTATTTATTTTCTTCCTCTTCTTCTACTTATACTTCTTCTTTTCCCTTCTTCTATATCTTATCATTTTACTTCACAATTCTTCCTCTCCCTTTGTTGCTGTTCCACTTTTCCTTCCTTTTCTTTTATTTCTTATTATCATTTTGCTTCTCTCTTTTCCTCTTCATCTGTCGCCTCACAAACAGTCCATGCAGAGGTGGCCGACGCAGCGCGCAGATATTTATAGGGCCACATGCAGGGTTAACACACTACACAACACACTTGCCACAGTCCACTAACCTCTGCCTTTCCCGCGCCTGTAACTCAACCCACTTCACGACGCGGCTGTCACGAAGCGGAGGAGAAAAACCTGGTGACTGGCCTTGTCTCTCTGCTGGCATTCTCTTGCTATTCTTTCTCTTTTGGTGTCAATGATTGGTTTTGGAATTTTGGTGGAAAGAAGAAGTCGAGAGAAAATAGAAATACACTGGTAATTAAAAAAAAACAAGTGGTAATGATAATAATAATAATAATAATAATAATAGTAAGAGAAAGAAGAAAAAGAAGAAGAGGAGGAAGAAGAGGAAAAGGAAGAAGAAGAAGTAGAGGAAGAAGAGGAAGAAGAAAAAGATGAACCCGAAGAAGTAGATGGTGATGATGGTGACGGTAATGACGATGACAATGAAGAAAATGACACACACACACACACACACACACACACACACACACACACACACACACACACACAAAGGTTATCAATGCCAGAATACCTCCTTGCACACATACACACATACATACATACATACATACACACACACACAGATTCAATACACTAAAAAAAAAAAAAAATAATAATAATACAAACAAGTGGATGATAAATGAATAAGCAGACAAGTACGTGGTAACAAACAAATAGATGATAGATATATAAATAAATAATGAGAATCGAGAGGGAGATCGTACTCAGAGCGTTCCCGGCGCACCTGAGGACGGACAAGCGGCAGCGGGAACACCTTGGCTTAGATACAGGTGAATTAATTAACGACCAGCGCTGATGAGTGGTCGTTGGGATCAGGGTCTGGAGGAGGAGCTGGAGTTTACTTATCCTAGACCTTGTTGAGATGGCCGGCTTTATGAGGGGTCTTTCTCTCTCGGCTTTATGAGGGGTCTTTCTCTCTCGGCTTTATGAGGGGTCTTTCTCTCTCGGCTTTGTGTGGGGGCTTTCTCTCTCGGCTTTGTGTGGGGGCTTTCTCGGCTTTTTGTGCGGGCTTTCTCTCTCGGCTTTGTGTGGGGGCTTTCTCTCTCGGCTTTGTGTGGGGGCTTTCTCGGCTTTGTGTGGAGGCTTTAAGTGGGGGCTTTCTCTCTCTCGGCTTGAGGTGGGGTCTGTCTCGACTTTGCGTTTTTTTTCCGGCTTTATGTGGTGTCTTTCTTGGCTTTATACGCCTCCATGGTCTAGTGGTCACCGTGCCTGGCTTCTACTCCGCGGGCCCGGGTTCGAATCCCGGCCCGGGCAGTCGGCGTGCAGCTCACCCAGTTGTTCATCCTCCCTCTCGGACTGGCCGATAAATGGGTACCTGGGGAAACCTGGGGAAGGTACACTGTGGTAATCCGGATGTCACACTGGCCCTGTGTCCCGGGGTGATGGGCTCCCTCCCACCACAGGCTCAAGGGCCAATGTTACAGAGATGAGCACCGAGGCCACGCGCTGCTACAGCGTATGCCCCCAACTTTACCTTACCTTTTCTCGGCTTTGAGTGGGGGCTTTCTCGGCTTCCCAGACACAAGACCTCGGCTTAATACTAACAATACTACCTCAAGACACAAGACCGGTAGCTTGTTTTTCATCATTATTTTTTGCTGTTAGATAATGATGAAAAGACTCTGGTGACCGAGCTGTTTGTGTTGAGGAAGGCGTTGCACCGTGATTGCCTGACCGATTTAATTCTTCTATTCTTTTTTGTTCTTCTTGTTTTATGCTTATATTACTTATTGCTTGTTTTAGGCTTATTGCTTATCATTATTTTCTTTTTCTTCTCATTCTTCTTTAACTTCTTGTGTCAAAGTCTTCCCTATCAGCTTCATTCTTGCTTCTTCTTTTCGTTCTTGATTTACTTATTATTATTTTTTTCATATTCTTTTTCTTCTTTTCCTTCCTTCACAATCACCTGACAACATAACCAGAATTAATCGTGTTGCAACAAGGTCATTCTCTGTTATTTTTCCTACTTATTACTTTGCTTTTTTTTTCTTTTATTTCTTCTTTCACAGTCACCTGGAATACGAACCTCACTGACTAAATACCAGAATCGATCGTCTTGCAAAAAGGTCTTGTTCTCTACTACTAATCATTTTTTCTTTCTTTCTTCTCTAATTACTTTTTCTTTCTTCCTTCTCGACTAATCACTTTTTCTTCCTTCCTTCTCGACTAATTACTGTTTCTTTCTTCCTTCTCGACTAATCATTTTTTCTTTCTTTCTTCTCTAATTACTTTTTCTTTCTTCCTTCTCGACTAATCACTTTTCCTTTCTTTCTTCTCTAATTACTTTTTCTTTCTTCCTTCTCGACTAATCACTTTTTCTTTCTTTCTTCTCTAATTACTTTTTCTTTCTTCCTTCTCGACTAATTACTTTTTCTTTCTTTCTTCTCTAATTACTTTTTCTTTCTTCCTTCTCGACTAATCATTTTTTCTTTCTTTCTTCTCTAATTACTTTTTCTTTCTTCCTTCTCGACTAATTACTTTTTCTTTCTTTCTTCTCTAATTACTTTTTCTTTCTTCCTTCTCGACTAATTACTTTTTTTTCTTCCTTTACTAATTACTTTTCCTTTCTTTCTTCTCTACTAATCACTTTTTCTTTCTTCCTTCTCTACTAATCACTTTTTCTTCCTTCTCTACTAATTACTTTTTTCTCTGACCGCCTCTTTCGCAGTCATCTGGTACACACGTTCCTCACCGACTCAATAAATACCAGGAACAGTCGCCTTGCTAGGAGTCTCGGGAGGTCGCGGAGGGCACCACTTCCCTAATCTCTTTCCTCACCTTGAGACTCACAAACACAGGTCACGTCCTCGCCCCCAGGGGTCCGCCGCCTCCCTGGGCACACCCGACAGATGATGGTAAAGAAAATATCTAGTCTCAATGCAGTCTTGACTTACAAATAGACAATAATAGTTTTAAGTTGTGACCTTAACACTGAATGGTATTTGTCAAGGCACGTCCGGGGGAGTTTAGAGTTCACGTTCAGTTTCATTTTTAAGTTATGGACGGCGATGATAACTTAAAATAATCTTCTTCTTCGCCAGCTTATTACCCCGCTGTTTTTGATGAGCCGCCTCCACGTTCCTCTATCGCCTGTCATGTCGGTGTTCGGGTACTTTTCTCTCATGTCTGCTGCTATGCATTCCTTCCATCTCGTCTTAGATCTTCCTCTCCTTCTTCTTCCCTGCACCTCCATTTCTAGTACTCTCATCTCGTCACTTTCTCCATCTCGCCTCAAAACATGCCCGTATCACCTCAATCTTGCCTCTTGCATCTTCTTCAACACCACCACCTTAACTGTTACTCTGATTTTTGCATTTCTGATTCTGTCCTTCCTCACGCCACACATCCATCGCAACATCCTCATCTCAGCTACTTCCATCTTCCTCTCATTTGTTTTCTTTACGGCTACTGTCTCCGGTCCGTACTTAAAATACTCTGGTCTCCATATTGCCACACTGCCTGCTTGAGGTACAAATGGACTGGATAAGATTTTTGTTTTTACACTCTGACCTCAACCTTGAATATTTGTCAAGGCGCATCCGGGTGAGTCAAGTGATCGTATCTACTTTAATTTTTTTAAGTCAAGGACGGCGATGATAACTTAAAATGCTTTGGTCTGCCATTATTGTCGCACTGCATTCTCGAGTTAAAAAAAAGTACTATATAATTTTTTTTCCTTTGATTTTTGTTTTATGATCTCAACATTGAGTATTCGTCAAGGCATATCCGGGGGAATTCAAGGTTCCTATTCAGTTTTATGTTTAAGTAAAGGACGGTCAAAATGACTTCTAACACACACACACACACACACACACACACACACACACACACACACACACACACACACACACACTCGTCTACCATCTAATCACACTGCAGCCTTGAGTTACAAATATACTGAATAAAGTTTTTGGTTTTACTGTATGATCTCCGCCTCGAACAGCTGTCATGGCGCATCGTATTCAGTTTCATTTGAAATAAAGTATGGTGAAGATGCATTCTGAGACACACTGGTCTGCCGGGGGTGGAAAATTTTGGGCACTGTGGCCACGCCGATGCTTCAAAACGTCTCTGTAAACTTTATTGAAACGTTTACACTATCGTGGCTTCTTCTTATTTTTTTTTTTTTTTACAGCAAAGGAGACAGCACAAGGACACAAAAAAGGAAACTATAATAAAAAAAAGCCCGCTACTTGCTGCTCCTGTAAAGAATCCGAAGAGGTGGCGGAAAGAGAGGTCAATTACGGGAGGAGAGGTGTCCTGATACCTTCCTCTTGAAAGCGTTCAAGTCGTACGCAGGAGGAAATACAGATGAAGGGAGATTGTTCCAGAGGTTACCAGCGTGAGGGATGAAATTTGTCTTTGAGCTGCCTTCTTTACTGAAAAAACAAAACATACAAGAGAGAACGCTAACACACATTCAAATAACTGAGGTAGTCGACAAGAGGTGTATCTCTGAGAGTGGGAGAAAGATGACAAACTTCGAAGCTTGTGAGAAAAGACCTTTACTCAGTCAACTGGCGATTAAGCGACCGGCCAAATTTGTGGCTTTACCGTGTAGCAGCGACGGGCCAAATTTGTGGCTTTACCGTGTAGCAGCGACGGGCCAAATTTGTGGCTTTACCGTGTAGCAGCGACGGGCCAAATTTGTGGCTTTACCGTGTAGCAGCGACGGGCCAAATTTGTGGCTTTACCGTGTAGCAGCGACGGCCAAATTTGTGGCTTTACCGTGTAGCAGCGACGGGCCAAATTTGTGGCTTTACCGTGTAGCAGCGACAGGCCAAATTTGTGGCTTTACCGTGTAGCAGCGACGGGCCAAATTTGTGGCTTTACCGTGTAGCAGCGACGGGCCAAATTTGTGGCTTTACCGTGTAGCAGCGACGGGCCAAATTTGTGGCTTTACCGGGTAGCAGCGACGGGCCAAATTTGTGCCATGATATAAACCCCCCAAAATAGATGATACATAATCTGATCACATATGCTTTGATATATATTATGAAATGGTTTGTGTGAGGGGTGATTTTTTCTCATTTTTCTCGCTTGGGGGGACCATTAAGAAACTTGATCTCCGCTGCTACTGGTGATGAGATGAGTCATATTAACATTCCTTTCCTAGTCATGGTCCGTGGCGGTCAAGAGGAGGCGAGTGATCCACGAAAGATGAGGAAATGGCTGCCGGGAAAAGGCCATGGCAGGAGAAAAAGGAAAGGCTAAGGGAAAGAACGAGGAAACGGCTGCTAAGTCATGTGACGAACGAATGTTGTAACAATGTCCGCTGGGAGGGAAAGATGGCGGAGTTACTCAAGTTGGGGGTCACGTTCTTGCGGAGGTAATGTGACACGCAGGAAAAGAACAAGAACAAAAATCAGTAAATGAAGTACAAGAAGAAAAAGAAAAAGAGAAAAAGAGAAAAACAAGAAGAGTAAAAAAAAAAAAGAACGAAAGAGCAATGCAGTATAATAATAATAATAATAATAATAATAATAATAATAATAATAAAAAGTTAGAAGACAACCCAAACATACTCTTAAAGACGATGAGGAAGAAAAAGAAAAAAAGAAACAAGAAGAACCAATAAAACAAACAAACAAGAAACAAGAAATAAACAAGAAGAACCAATAGAAGCGAGTGTGTGTGTGAATGACGAAAACAGTGACGCATAGTGAATAGGGGCGTCCTTTACATCTCATGGGGAAGATGTTTACGAGAGGGAAAAGGACGCTTTGGCCTTGACTGGACCCAAAGGACGATATCTTCCAGGGATCGGGACGCGGCTGACCCCATGACTTGACCTGTGGGTGCTGCGTCTGACCTTCACCTGGTATGCCTTCCCGTCACCTGCTGGCACCCCCCTTGCATGGCGTCACATCTCGGAGATTACACGCATGCTAATCCAGGTTCCTCTCCCTCCGCTGCGTCGTGTGTATATATCCTTCCTATATTCCTTATGTTCCTATGTTTATTTCCTTCCCCTTCTCTTTGTTCATCTTTTTACGTGTCTTTATTTCGTTTTATTCCACACCTTCATAATTTCTTCTAATCTGTCATCTTTTTTTATATGTTTCCTGTCTTTCATCTTTCCTTGTTTCCTTCCTTTAGATGTTCAGTACACGACACCATCACTAAGGAAAGCCTACAAGGTTATAATTCGGTAGGCTCACAAAAGTTTGCAACATACTCTGCGGTAGGCTGTTTCCCTCCGTATAGACTCAGGTATTTGAGCCTCGGATGCAACCTATTGAAATATGCATCGGTCTTCCGTGACTATGACAGGAGAAAATGGTTACATCCTTTCACCCCGAGGGAAGGCTGTCACCTCGACCCCTACAAGTGACCTGGCGTGCGGTGGCTTGGCGCAACCAGACGTCAAGTTGCATCGAGCTGGGTTGTGGCGGTGCCTTCGGGAGCTCGAAGCAACACAGACGTCAAGTTGCATCGAGCTGGGTTGTGGCGGTGCCTCGAAAGAAAATCGAAAAGCATAACTGCCAAAAAGAGCTTATTTAAAACGGCTTTCAGCGGTTCCCTGCGACGCTCACAAAAAAGCTCATATATAAAAAAATATAAAAACAGGAGCCACGATCGTCATGCAGCCAACATTACCTTCGCTGACGCCTGAACTCTCCTCGCCAGGGCCGGGCCGCGGGGCAGACATGGAAGAGGCGGCCCATACTAGACTCCAGCCCATGCCCGCCAGCAAACAGTCCCGCCTTGTCGCCGCCCGGCCACAGAAATTGAACTCTCTTCCGAAAGTGAGCCGTACAATCCTACATCTCAGATGAAATGTCAACCTTACGAATCACAATATTTTTCATGGACAGAAATTGAACTCTCTTCCGAAAGTGAGCCGTACAATCCTACATCTCACCCAAAATCAGCCACGAGGGTCGGTATTTTTTTCCCCGGTAATGTTGGTAGCCGTAATGAAATGTCAACCTTACGAATCACAATATTAGGTTGGTTTTCTTGGTTTTCATGGACAGAAATTGAACTCTCTTCCGAAAGTGTAAGCCGTACAATCCTACATCTCACCCCAAATCAGCCACGAAGCTCGGTATCTTTTTTTCCGGTAATGTTGGTAGTCGTGATCAAATGTCAACCTTACGAATCACAATATTAATTTGGTTTTCTTTTTTTTCATGGACAGAAATTGAACTCTCTTCCGAAAGTGTGAGCCGTACAATCCTACATATCACCCAAAATCAGCCACGAAGCTCGGAATCTTTTTTTCCTCGGCCAGCCACAGAACCCATTCGCTTCACGGAACAAGCCGGGCAGCCTCCACCCTTATCCTCCAGCCAGTCACATAACTTCCACCTTGCCTTGTATATCCTTTCCTGCCAGCCAGTCAGACCCTAAGCATGCACTCCCCCACGCAGCTAGAGAACCCCCCTCTCTTCCAAAGGTCAGCCGGGAAGCCCTATTGTCTACCTAGCTTAGCCCGCCATCCCGCCCTTCAGCTCAAGCGGCGGGGCACGGAGGGACCAGAGGAATGGGGAACGGACGGAAATAACTCGTTAGGTTACGGAGACGCTATGCAGACGCAGCCTCCAGCCTCAGCGTGACGTCATGCACGACCTTCCCTCACCTCCACACACACACACACACACACACACACACAGACAGACACACATTTCTATTTTCTTTTATAGAAGTGATTAGCGGTCTATTTAGTTTTTATCCTTTTTGCCCTTGAGCTGCTTCCTTTCCTGTAAACACACACACACACACACACACACACACACACACACACACACACACACACACACACACTTGGGGTCGTCTGGGGTGCATTAGCTTTCCCGTAGATCCTAATTCGTTGTGGTTTAGCCAATTAGCGGAGAGATGCCGAGGTGGTCTGTCTTGCCGCTCCGAGATGAACACAATAAATTCTCCTTCCTTTATTTCTATTTTTTGCTTTGTTTTGCTTCATTTTTTTTCGTTATCCTGTTACACTTGTGGGTCTGAGATGAACACAATCACTTTTCTTTCTTTTTTACTATTTTTTGCTTCTTTTTCTTTTCGTTTTCCTGTAATGCTTGAAGCTCTGAGATGAACATCGTAACTTTTCTTTCTTTTTTACTATTTTTTGCTTTGTTTTGATTCATTTTCTTTTCGTTTTCCTGTAATACTTGTAGCTCTGAGAACACCGTAACTTTTCTTTCTTTTCTTCTATTTCTGCTTTGTTTTGATTAATTTTCTTTTCGTTTTCCTGTAATACTTGTAGCTCTGAGATGAACACCACAAATTTTCTTTCTTTTCTTCTACTTTCTGTTTTGTTTTGATCCTTTTTTCATTTCGTTTTTCTATTATATTTACATCTTTCAAACAATCCTTCCGTTTCAGTGCAGGCTTTTTTTCCCTTTGTTTTTTTTCTCCTTTTATTTCGTTTTCCTCTTACATTTAATCTATCATAAACAATCTGATCGTTTTTTTACTCTGATCGGGTCTTTATTTCATTATTTTTTTTGCCTCTGAGCTGTTTCCTTTGCTGCAGTGCGCTTCAATGTGGACAGGTAGCCATTCCCCACCTGTCCTTTGTCCGTCCTCAGCTGCTTGCGACAAACGGTGTTATTACGCGCCGAGGGGGGGGGGGGGCTGAGGGACGGGGCAGGTTGAGGAAAGTCTGTTGCGTCATTGAGGAAAACCCGTCAATACTTGGTTTCTTGTCTTACCTTCCTCCTCCCCTTGGCTTTTACCTATGACCACCACCATCGCTATGACCTCTCCCAACCCTTATCTGTGCCTTCTTTCTTTCTTCTTTTCTTCCATCCTCATTCCATTCCATTCCTCTTTCCCTCCTTATCTTTCTCTTCTGTATTTTTGCTTTTTTTTCATAATTTTTCCTCTCTCTCTCTCTCTCTCTCTCTCTCTCTCTCTCTCTCTCTCTCTCTCTCTCTCTCTCTCTCTCTCTCTCTCTCTCTCTCTCTCTCTCTCTCTCTCTCTCTCTCTCTCTCTCTCTCTCTCTCTCTCTCTCTCTCTCTCTCTCTCTCTCTCTCTATATCTATCTCTATCTCTCTCTCTCTCTCTCTCTCTCTCTCTCTCTCTCTCTCTCTCTCTCTCTGTCTTCCTCTTTACCCCTCAAGACTTCGATCAAATGTCTCTTCTGTTGATCTCTTCTTCCTTACCTCTCCTAACCTTAAAGTGTGTCTTCTCTCTCTCTCTCTCTCTCTCTCTCTCTCTCTCTCTCTCTCTCTCTCTCTCTCTCTCTCTCTCTCTCTCTCTCTCTCTCTCTCTCTCTCTCTCTCTCTCTCGACCTCTATCATCCTCCCCCCCGCAACGCCCCCCCCTCCCCCCACTATCTTTACTATCATCTTAATTCTTCTGTCCCTATTTTCCTGGAATGCTGTTTTAATCCTGTCTCCCTCACGATTGCTTTCTCCATTCTTTATTATTTTTTATGTCTCGCTTTTCCGCCGAATCACTGCCATAAATTCCGTTCACGCACGCTTGGGGGTGGATTGCTCGCTTTGGGGGGTGGAGGGGGTGGAGGGGGGGCGAGGGGGGGCGGGGGGGAGGAGGTTGAAAAGGAAAGTGATAGTGTATTTCCTTCAGGTGATTTGCGTATTACCTGTAGGGTCAGACGGTCAGGTAAATGTGTGTGTGTGTGTGTGTGTGTGTGTGTGTGTGTGTGTGTGTGTGTGTGTGTGTGTGTGTGTGTGTGTGTGTGTGTGTGTGTGTGTGTGTGTGTGTGTGTGTGTTTCTGTGTAATAATATGCGCGTGTCCATGTTTGTGAATGTATACTCGTGTGTGTGTGTGTGTGTGTGTGTGTGTCAAGGGAACCAGGTGAAGCAATTGGAGGTAAAGAGGACAAACGGTGTTGCAATCTGCGGTTCACACACACACACACACACACACACACACACCAGGGGGGGGAAGGATATATAATTATTTGTGTGTGTGTGTGTGTGTGTGTGTGTGTGTGTGTGTGTGTGTGTGTGTGTTTGCACCTCTAATGATAGGCGGATTGACCTTCCAACACAAAATATACACGTAAAGAGATAGGGATTCAAGGTAAAAGAACGAAGAGAGACAGAGAGAGAGCGAGAGCGAGAGGGAAAGGGAGGAGGAGGAGGAGGAAGAGAAAGATGATGGGCAAAAAGAGATAAATAATGATGTATGGAATAAGTGAATAGAGGGTGAAGGGAAGGAGAGGGGAGGAGGAGAGAAGAGGAGGGAAGAGGAGGAAGAGTGAGTTATACTGATAGGAAGAGAGGCATGAAATAAGGAAGGAAGGAAGGAAGGAAGGAAAGAAAGGGCAGAAAAATGGACGAAAGGAAGGAAGGTAGGGAGGAAGGAGGGAAGGAAAGGACGGAAGGAAGGAAGGTAGGGAGGAAGGAAGGAAGGAAAGGACGGAAGGAAGGAAGGAAAGGACAGAAAAATGGACGGAAGGACGGAAGGTAGGGAGGAAGGAAGGAAGGAAAGGACGGAAGGAAGGAAAGGACAGAAAAATGGACGGAAGGAAGGAAGGGAGGGAGGAAGGAGGGAAGGAAAGGACGGAAGGAAGGAAGGAAAGGACAGAAAAATGGACGGAAGGAAGGAAGGTAGGGAGGAAGGAGGGAAGGAAAGGACGGAAGGAAGGAAGGAAAGGACGGAAAAATGGACGGAAGGAAGGAAGGAGGGAAGGAAAGGAACGAAGGAAAAAGGAAGGAAAGCAACGAAGGATGGAATGAATGAATGAAGGATGAAAGAAAAGGAAGGAAAAGGAAAGAAGTCCACAGAGAAGGAAGGGAAGAAGGAAGAAAGGAAGAAATAAAGGAAGGAATGGATAAAAAAAAATAAAGAAAGCAGAAAAAATGATCAGAGGTAGAGAAAAAAAAGTGAATGACGAGGATGAAAAGAAGTGAAACAAAACTTATGGAGAGAAAAGAAGAAAAAAAAATAAAAGAAAAACAAAGATGATCAAGATAAATAAAAAAAAGAAGGACGAAGATGAGAATAATGGAAATAATGAAACTAAAATAAGAAAAAAAGAGAGAAAAGGAGAGAGAAAAAAAAATAGGGAGCGGCTGAACAAAGGGCGAGGAGGAGAAGGAGGAGAGAAAAGAAGTCAAGCAAAGTCGGATGGAGAGAAAGAGGGAGGGAAGGGAGAGACGAGGAAGGGGGGGGGGGGGGGGGGTAGGGCAGGAAGGAGGGACGAAGGAAGGATAAAGTGGTTGAAGGAGACGAGGGGGGCGTGGGGGGGGGAGGGAAGGAAGGAAGGAAGGAGAGGAGGGAAGGCCAGGGTTAGGGTATAAGAGAGGGCAAGGGAGGGTATGGTGAGTTAGTCTTCGTCCAACTCTCTCTCAACCATGGCACACAAGGTGGGTCTCTCTCTCTCTCTCTCTCTCTCTCTCTCTCTCTCTCTCTCTCTCTCTCTCTCTCTCTCTCTCTCTCTCTCTCTCTCTCTCTCTCTCTCTCTCTCTCTCTCTCTCTCTCTCTCTCTCTCTCTGCTTTCTTTTTTGTAGATGAGTTTGGTTAGATGATGGTGTTGAATATTTTGTGATGAGTGAGTGAGTGAGTGAGTGAGTGAGGAGTAAAGGAAAGTAGGTGAATGAAAGAGTAGGGGATTGAAGATTAGGCTTGAGTGGGTGAGTGAGTGAGTGAGTGAGTGAGTGAGTGAGTGGGTGAGTGAGTGAATGAGTGGAGAGTAAGTGAATGAATGAGTAGGGAGATGAATATTAGATTTTAGTATGAGTGAAAGGGAAAGTGAGTGAGTGAGTGAGTGAGTGAATGAATGAGTGACTGAGGGTGTGAGAAAGATGAGTGTTATGGCTGTGACAACTTGGTGATGGTGGTGATTGTAGTGGTGATGGTGGTGATGATGGTAGTGGTGATGATTCTAGTGGTTAAAACAGGTACAAGTTGTCAGGTGGTGGTGATTATGATGGTGGTGATGGTGGTGGTGATGACGGGTGAATTAGGGAAGGGGGGGGCATAGCTGGTGGTGATGGTGTTGGTAGTGACACAGGTAAAGAAGGAGCAATAATAATGATGATAGTGTAGGTGATGGTGATAGTGGTGATGGTGAAGCAGGCCAATAGGATAAGAGAGTTGATGATGACGGAGTGAAGAAGGTGACGATGATGATAAGGATGAAGATGAGGACGAGGACGAGGATGAAGAAGTGGAAGACGAAGAAAAGGAGGAAAAGGGGAACGAGAACGAGAAGAATTAGGAGGAGAACGAAAAGGATGAAGAGTAGGAGGAATAAGAGGAAGAGGAGTAAAAAGAGAAGATAGAAATGATTGTTAGTTTGATTATGGAGAAGAGGAAGAGTGGGAAGGAAGATTAGGATTAAGATTAAGAGGAGGAGGAGCAGGAGGAGGAGGAGGAGGAGGAGGGGGAAGATGACGATGATGATGATTATGGCTCCTATTATGGTCATGAATAGAAGGAGGAGGAGGAGGAAGAAGCAAAAAAGAAGGACAGTGAACAAGGTAGAGCCGCCGAGCACTAACGAGGGTGACGCCGCAGGTCCTGTCGGCGGCGCTGGTGGTGGTGATGGCGGCGGCAGCGGCGGCGGCCCCCCAGTACAGCTACGAGCCCCCCGCCGCCCCCTCCAACCTCTACGAGATCCCCGCCCAGAGCGTGGACCAGCCCGTCAATGAGTACCTGCCCCCCCTTGAGGCCCAGCCGCAGAATATTGTGCCCGAAGTGGTGACGCCCGTGAGTACATACATACATACATAGACACACACACATCCTTTCTTCCTCAATGTTTCAGTCACTCTCGTGTTTCTCTTTCTTTCCTCCTCCTCCTCCTCACTATTATTTTCTCCATTTCTTTGTGTTGTGTTCCTACCTGGAATGGGGAAAGGGACCGTCAGGACTGCAACGACTACCGTGGTATTATATTCGATGTGCCAGGCAGTGCATCACGAGGCACTCTGGGATTTCCTGCGACTCCGCGGGATTTCTGCAAGGACCGTTGGTCTATGGACTGGCCTGTACTCTGGTACTGAAAGTGCTGTGTAGTGTGTGTGTGTGTGTGGGGAAGGGGAGGGGGCAGCTTATTTTTCCCGGTAACGCATGAGTGAGGCAGGGTAGTCTCCTCCATAGCCTTTCAACACGTGTATATACCGGGTATTAAGCCGAGTTTTGGATCAGTCATTGTGGAGCATCTGTTGGCAATACCAGTCACTGACCTTGATTTTGCCGATGAAGCAGTAATTATTGGGAAGTCGCTGGTGATGGCTCTCGAGGCACTGCACGAGGAGAAGAAGCCCTTGGAGCTTTCTGGGCAGAGACCAAGGTGTTTGGAGGCTTACTAGATGAAACAGTATATTGATATCTTGGAAAATTTCACATTTCGTAGCGTAGTGCCGTACAACGGAGGGTCTCGCCAGGAAGTCTCTCGGCCGATTGGCTTGGGCCATGGTATTATGGACTCGCTCAGCACGAGTATATGGCGTTGTTGATACCTGTGCTGAAGGACAAAGATCCGGAACTTCAAGTCCCTTGTGCTCTCTGTCTTACTCTATGGTTTTGAGACATGGACACTGAATAGTGACTTGAAGAGGCGGATTGACGTCTTTGGTAATAAGTGCCTACGCAGAATCGTGGATAGCACTGATACGACTTTGTGTTAAACCGGCGACTACTCCGTGAGACCGACTCAAGGCATCTTACCTGCATAGATCGTGAACGCAAACGCCGCTGTATGGGTAAAAAGCAACCATACACACAAATTAACTGTTGAACAATATCTTCATGAAAATGAAATATCAACATCACCATCAGCCATTCTAGTCCACTGTATGACGGCAGCCTTGTCCGAAAGTCCTCCGCCCTTTTATATTTGGTGTTGAGTAACTTTTATGATCAATTACACGAGCTTTCATAATTAAAAAGAAAGCAGTCACCGCTTAATCACTGTTGCTAATGATTACGTAAAAATATCATCGTATATCACTGCAGGTTAAAGGCAAAGTTGGGGCATACGCTATAACTGCGCGTGGCTTCGGTGTTCATCTCCGTCACACTGGTCGTTGAGCCTGTCTTTGGTATACTATATGTAGCAAATATTCAAGTTCACTCTAATCATACTTAATGTCAAAAAGAAAAAAAAAGAAGAAACAGCCGCAGTACACTCATCGTGGATAACAGCAAAGTGAGTAAATTACCGTCGTACAATCCCCGTAGCCGATAACGAACAAGCTCAACTTAGTACAGTGATCGTCTGTATCGTTGTTATTGTACCCTGGCACCACTTCTTTCCTCCTCCGCGGTACTTTTAACACGCCCTGTCCCTTAAAATGCTCCTATTCGTTCATTTCCTCCTTTTTGCATCCCTTCTCTTCCTTAATCTCCGGCCTGGTTCCTTATTCTCTCTCTCTCTCTCTCTCTCTCTCTCTCTCTCTCTCTCTCTCTCTCTCTCTCTCTCTCTCTCTCTCTCTCTCTCTCTCTCTCTCTCTCTCTCTCTCTCTCTCTCTCTCTCTCTCTCTCTCTCTCTCTCTCTCTCTCTCTCTCTCTCTCTCTCTCTCTCTCTCTCTCTCTCTCTCTCTCTCTCTCTCTCAGTATATATTATTATCTCCCGCTTTCTTTTCTTTCATGCATTCTCTCCTTTTGCCTCCCTGCCCTGTTAGTGTAGTTCATCCCGGCCAACAAGACTCTAAATTCATCTCTCCACCTGGTTCCTCTTTCCTTACTTCGCCTACCGTTACTCAGGCTGTTCATCTGTTCTCATTTCTACGCCAAAGTCCTCTTCATCATTCGTCTGTTCCTTATTCTGTTCACTCCATATTACTCCTTATTTTATACTCAGTCTGTTTTTTTTTTCTCCAGGTGACCAAATAACGCATACACACAAAAAGAATATCAAGAAAAAAACATCTTAGTCTTCCTTCAACGCGTTCTCGATAGTCATCCAAAAATATATTACTGCATAAACAGATATTCTTCCTTCCTAATATTAATGATATAGTAAAGTATGATCACAAGAAACAAGCAGCGATGAGGATACTACTACTACTACTACTACTACTACTATTACTACAAACAACTACTACTACTACTACTACTGCTAATAAAACTACTACTTCTACCATAATAACAACAAAACTACTACAATAACCACAACAACTACTACTACTACTACTACTACTACTACTACTACTACCACTACTACCACTCCTCCTACTACTACTAAACTACTACTTCTACCATAATAACATCAACAACAACACTACTACAATAACAACAACAACTACTACAACTACCACCACTTCTATCTTAACACAACCTCCTCCCGCCCCGCCACAGCCCACCCGACCCCCCACGACCCCCACCCCCAGCACCCCGGCGATGAAGGGGATGCCGTACGACTTCGAGTGGGGCGTGCAGGACGGAGACAGTGGGAATGCCTTTAGCCACGTGGAGAACAGCGACGGGAAGACGACCCAGGGGGAGTACCGTGTCCTGATGGCCGATGGACGCACGCAGGTGAGACGGAGGGAGGAGGGGGAAGGGCTGGGTAGGTGAGAGGGAGGGATGGGGGATGGGAGGAGTGGAGGGAAAGGGTTGGTATGAGAGGGAGGGATGTAGTAAGGGAAGAATGGGAAGGTGGGAGAGATGGCTACTACTGCTGGGCCTGCTGGTGTTGCTACTACTACTACTACTACTACTACTACTACTATTACTATTACTATTTTTTTTTTACAGCAGAGGAGTCAGTTCAAGGGCATAACAAAAGGTAACAAATGTAAAAAAAAAAAAAAGCTCGCTACTCACTATTACTACTACTACTACTACTACTACTACCACTACTACATTTCTCTTGCTTCTCTTCTTTCTCTTTCCATTCTTTCTTTCTCTCTATCTCTCTTTTCTATATATTTTCCTTCTTTCTGTATTTCCTTTTGCTGTCTAATTTTATCTCTCTCTCTTTCTTGTACTAGTTTTTGGCATTCTCTAACTGGGAATAAAGTTAAAGGGAAAAAAATAAACAAAAAACCAAAATCAAATAATGAAGAACAACAAAGGGATATGAAAACAGAATTACCGTATACACTAATTAAGCTGTAAGGCACATCAGACGAGGTGAACAAAACGAAAACAAAAAAATGAACACCTATACACTAAGCCATAGAACACCTGATCACTGTTATTATCGTTATTTCTAGCGTGGTTCACCTTGTCCTTTCCCCCCTCTTATCCTCTCCCTTCTCTTCAACAGGTGGTCAAATTCTTCGACAACGGCGGGGGCTTCAACGCTGTGGTTACCTATGAGAAGTAACCAACCCCCACCCCGCCCTCGACGTAACCTCCGCTTCGTCCTTGCCTCTTCCCTTCGCCCTCCTCCTCTTGTCCTCCTCTCTCTTCCACTTTCCTTCCTTCCCTCTTTCATCATTGCCTTCTCGCCCTCCTCTTCCCTTCTTGTCCCCCTCTCTCTCTCTCCTCTATCTATATATTATCACCCAATTTCCTTCCTTCTCTTCTTTCGTTATTGCCTTCTTGCCCTTCTCTTCCCTTCGCCCTTCCCTTCTTGTCTCTTCTCTCTCTCCTCTCTCTATATTATCACCCACTTTCCTTCCTTCCCTCTTTCATTATTGCCTTCTTGCCCTCCTCCTTCCTTTCTTCTTAGATTTTGACTCTTCTTCCTCCTCCTCCTTCTTCTCTAACTCCATCCTTTCCTCGCCATTCTCTGTACTCATTCATCTCCTTACCTTTCATCCTTCTTTCATTCATTCTTTCATTTTAGTTTTCTTCTTCTCAACCTTTATCACTTTTTCGCCTTTTTCTCTGCTTGTTCATCTCCTCACCCTCCACTTCATCCTTCCTTCTTTCATTCATTCTTTCACTTTATCATTCTCTTCCTCCTCCTCTTCACCTCCTCCCGTCGGCATCCTTTCCCCGTCCTTCGCCTCTCTCTCCTCGTCCTTCCCAAGATCCTTCCAACCATCACCAGCTCCTCACCCTCCTTTCTCCCCCGAGGCGTTTCTACTCCTATCATTTCCCTCCTCCTCCTCCTCCTCCTCCTCCTCGTCCTCCTCCTCCTCCGCGTAACCCTGCCCTTGCACGCCTAACCCTCGCCGGGGGAAGAAGAACCAAGGAGGAGAGAAACATTAAGAAGATTTACTTGCTGTTTTGAGTCTCCTTAATCCCGGTGAAGCCTTGTTTGGTGATACTTACTTTCTCTCTCTCTCTCTCTCTCTCTCTCTCTCTCTCTCTCTCTCTCTCTCTCTCTCTCTCTCTCTCTCTCTCTCTCACGCTTAGAAATCCGTCCCATGAAAGTATTTAAATTATTTTTGTGAAGTAGTTTGTGTTGTAGTTTCGTAATAAAACTGAACGAAATAATAAGGTCACTATTTCGTTATACCCTGTGCCGTACTGCGTGGCTGCTGATACTGATGATGATGATAATGATGTGTGTAATTCACCATGGTCTGAACACGCGAAAGACGTAATCGCCAGCCAGTCCCCTCCCGAATCCGCATGGAACTCACAATTGACGGATCTCTGGGCACGGCTGTAACCTCACGCCCACACACACCCGGGAGGCGAGACACAACCCCCAACTGACACCCGGTGCTTAATCACTGCTGGGTGGACAGGGGACACGGAATGAAGGAGACTGCCCATTTGTCTCCACTCTGCCTTGTAATCGAACCCGGGACCTCTCGGTTGTGAGGCGAGCGAGATTATCATTGCACTGCGGTGTGTGTGAGTGTGTGTGTGTGTGTGTGTGTGTGTGTGTGTGTGTGTGTGTGTGTGTGTGTGTGTGTCAGTACAAGATCTTCGTCAGACCTCATGCACATACAGCGGTGACAAGCTAGTCTTCTCAACATGGCATTGCAAAATTTATGCTTTTTCTCGAGGCGTAGTTTTCATGAGCAGGAAGCTAAATATCGGTTTCATTCAGCTCGACACGTCAGGCAGACTGATGGATGGTATAAACAACAGTAAGTAGTGCCGCCGAGGGAAGGGCTTGTACGGCCTTGTATGTATGTATCAGGACACATCTTCTCCTCCCGGAATTGACCTCTCTTTCGGCCACCTCTTTTGATTATTTTTTTAGGAGCAGCGAGTAGCGGGCTTTTTTTTTATTATTGCATCCTTTTTTGTGTGCCCTTGAGCTGTCTCCTTTGTTGTAAAAAAAATAAAAAAATGTAGCCTACACGACACAGCCACTGATGGACCCAGCTGCTGAGGGCGGACAACAGCACGCAGGTTTGGTACGAGGCGACCTGACGAGCGGCTGGGAGCATCTGTGGCTTCCTTTGCTCTCCGTGTCGGGTGTTGTCAGGAGATAATTGCAGCCACTTCTTGCATACAAATTACAATGACATAAGATAAACGTAACTTACTGGCCCCGGCAAAACAAATGAAATACTTTTTTTTTTAGCTCCAACGGTGCTCCAGCAATAGTTATTTATTCTTTGCAACATTTCATTCAGTTGCCAAATAAAGAAAAAAAAGAAAAGAAAAAAAAGGAGGCTAAAAGAGGTAATGTGAGCCCTGTGCTGGACTGGGACATTTTCTTCAGGTGTTGGTCAGGTAATGCACCTCAGTAACAGGTCATCATAATACACAGGTGCTAGACAGGTTACACACCTTTTCGACAAGTAATTATCATATACGTGTTGGTCAGGAGTGCTTATCCAATTTAATTCTTAACGCGTCTTGCCACCCCCTCTTGAAACTCTTTAAGTCGCAAGGAGAGCATACAGCAGAAGGAAGGCAGTCTCAGGGTTTGCCAGTGAAAGGGATAAACAAATAAAAATACTGGCTAGCTTCAGCATAGACAAGTTGGACAGCATATGGATGTTAAGCATAGGAAGGCTTTTGCATCGGGGTCGCGGGTGGGGTGAGGCATGTAATAAGGAAGAGCAATGGACTTGACAATAGGGATAAAAGATAGCAAGAAAAGCAACTAGATAGAAGCAAGAGAAGATGGCGCCACTATAAAACACTTGCCTGCGCCATGACGTGTTGGGGCGAACTACCATCTAGGCCCCTCAAGAAAAGCCTACCGGCGTTATAGGCGTAAAAAAAAAAAAAGACATCAAAGTAGGGATAAAAATGCAAGAAACACATTACTGAAAGGGTTTAGAGAGGACAATGGATCTCAAGAGGACTGCAGGGAAAGCAACATTGACAGGCTATAGACAAAGCAATGGACATGAAAATAGGATGAAATAGCAGGATAAGTAACATAGAGACTGTAAATAGGAAGGTAGAGGAAAGGGGTTGAGGTGAATGGCCTTTGACTGATCAGTGTAGAAGTGTTGTGGAGTGGATCCCCCCCCCACACACACATGATATGCATACGCCATACAGGGGCGGACGAGGCTCTGGTATATATTTAGGGTATTGGATGAGAATTGGTGATGACACAACGCCCAACCTGTAGCTGATTTAGTGAGGGATGAAATATGGAAGTTTCAATAAAGGGAGTTAAGGAGAGACTGTGAATGTTTGATGTATAAGAGGAGGGCGGTTGAGTGTTATCAAAGAACAGAGGATCGTCATTTGTCGTCTGAAAAATGACGTTCAAAATACCAAGTAACGGCAAGAGTGTAGCACCGGATAGGGCAATTAAATGAGTTGCAGGGAAAAAAAATAGTTACTGAATAACAGAAGAGTGAGTGTTGGTATAGACTTCTGAGGAACACTAATATTCATAAGCTTAGGAGAAGAGCGAGCGTCTGTTTTAGCAGCAAAAAAATCGGCGACACAGGAGACACGAGATAAATGTAGTAAAGCTTTATGCAAGACTGTAAAGAACTTTCAAGATATTTAGACCTTACCAAAGAGGAGGCATGAAAATAAGTAAATATACGAGAACAGGTCGATGTCGATGTTGGAGCGTTTCCGCGTCCTTCTGTGAGTGAACAGATGAACTATGTCAGTGCAAGATCTAAAGCAATTTATTTAGGCGGACGAAAGGGAAAAGCCAGTGTAGTTAGCGGTCGTGACTGGTGACGTGTAGTGCGCACCTTGGAGGAGGAGAGTTTGATATGCAATTTAGGTGTCGCCAATATACTCATGTCCTCAACTGTGTACGCCACGTGGCTAAGGCAGCAACGGTGTATTATTTTCACACATATTAGCTGCGGATATTCGACAAGTAACTCATAATAAACTACATCCTATCATACTTCTTTGGATTATTCATTTAGCTTGCTACGAAGAACACACTCATTCTCTCCCTAATAATTTTCATATAGTCACCGCACTAAATCTCGTTCTCTTTTAAGAAACGAAAGAAAACGACGTTACAGCACTAACCTCAGCAAAACGCTATTCCATTACTAAAATAGACGGTAAGGTAAGGTTTGGGGGCATGCGCTGTATATAGTTACGCGTGGCCTCGGTGCTCATTTCCGTCGCATTGGTCCTTGAGCCTGAGGTGAGAAGAGCCCATTGCCCCGGTACACAGGCAGAGTGACATTCGGGTAACAACAGTCTACCTTCCCCAGGCTTACCCATTTATCGACCAGCCCGAAAGAAGAGACAATTAAAACAAGCAATGTTCGGCAAACTGTGACGATCGAAGTAGCCAGCTGTATTGATTATAATTCTTCTGTCTTCTTCCTCTGTAGACCTTATGTAGGAGCAGCTATTTTAAGGCTTTTTCTATTTAATTATTGTTCCCTTGCCTGCCTCCGTAGCTGAACACACACACACACACACACACACACACACACACACACACAAATCATATACAGCTCACGCTCACCGCTCTCTAGGACACCCATACCTAGAACAGACACAACGATATCTCTTTACCGAACAAATTCCAGAGTTAGGTCGACACTATATAAAGTAATCTCTCGGGGCTTAAAAATTATCTTCAGTTAAAAATAGCAATCAATTCATTTACTTTTTTTTTTCTTGTCATGCAATTTTTCTGAAACGGCATTCTTGACTGGTTGGGAATGTGTGTGGGGGGGAAAGTATATTAAGTAAAGGTGTTAAAAATTTTGTTGCTTTTTTTTTTTTTTTACTTTTCAGGGGGGGGGGGATGGGGGAGGCTGTTCCATGTGTCTATATTCTTTAGTCCACTGAGCTGCAATCTTTTTTCTTTCTCTGTATTTTTTTATCTTTGTATTTTTTTTTATTTCCATGTCTGTCTTTTCCTGGATCTCATATTTTTCCCGTTTTCAATGCTCTCTCTCTCTCTCTCTCTCTCTCTCTCAGTAACAAATAAATAACAAAATACAAACATTTCAATATTTTCCGATTACCTTTGAGACGTGATTTGAGACGTAAAAAAGAAAAAAAATAACATCTGGGAATATCTGGACGTATAGTAACCTTACCTCATTTTTTCTTTGACAGCAGCAACAGCAACAGCAGAAAACAGTATCAACACAAACAACAAAGGAACAGCAATGACAGCAACAATATAAATAGAAAACAATATAAAAAATAACTACTACTACTACTACTACTACTACTACTGCTACTATTGCTACTACTACTACTGCTACTACTACTACTACTACTACTACTACTACTACTACTACTACTACTACTGCTACTACTACTACTACTACTACGTCGTCGGTGGCCCTGCTAACGCGCGTCGGTGGCCTTGCTAACGCCCGACTCAATATTAACAGTGCTTCTCAACAGCGATGTTACAAAATGAGTCGGGCACTAGCGGCGCTACATTCGCGCTAAAAAGTGGCGTTGCTGCAGCTACGTGTGAAAGCTCCCACTGAATGCCATGTATCGTGGCAAGCAGCTACTTTTTGTGGTCGCTACAGGCGGCGGAGGCAACCACTCAAATCCGTCTGCAACGCTGCTAAGTGGCCCCGAGTGAAAGTAGCCTCATTCGTGACCCACACAAACACACTCATGGACAAAGACAACCTCGACATTCATGCTGTTTTTTATTGACACTTATAATTCACTTCCATCTAACTTAAAACGAAGAAAAAGAGGCGGCGAAACTGAGAATCCAGGGCGGAGGGGAAGGAGGGGTACAAAGGGAGGGTGGAAGGGGGGGAGGGGGAGGAGACACTTTCCCTCCCTTCTTGTAGTTCTTCTTCAGCCTTCAACACCGAGTCACCGTAACGGGGCGAGGAAGGGGCGAGGGGAGGGGCGAAGAGAAAGGGGTGAAGAGGAATCAGATGGAGGGGGAAGGGGAGGGGTGATGCATTTGGGAGAGATCGGAGGGAGGGGGGTAGGTGGGGGGCATTCCGGGGGGGGGTGAACAGGTGTGATTGATCCAGGTAAGAAAATCCACGAATAAAATAAACGTAGGATGGACGGAAGAGGCGCAGGAAGAATAGGAACTAGTTGGCGGTGGGGCGGGAGGTCAAGGTGGGGCACGTGATTTGGGCAGAGGTCACGAAGGGTCACTCTAGACGTACGTGACATCGGCGTTGAAGCCCCCGCCGTTGTCGTAGAAGGTCACCACCTGAGAGGGGAGGAGAGGGGTAATGGGGAGAGGTGATGGAGGGGGGGGGGGAGGAGCTGGAGGAGGCGGTGGACCTAAGGAGCGATATGGGTCACAAGAAGAGGAAAAAAAGAAGAAAAAAGAGGAAGAAGAGAGAGGAGGAGGAGGAGGAGTAAAGAGGAGAGGTGACCAAGGCTAAAGAGGAGGAGGTTAGAGTAGAGGGCTGAGGAAAAGAGAGGAAGAGGCAGCTAGAGGAGAGGAGAGAGAGCCAGAAGAAGAGGTAGAGGAAGAGGCAGAGGAGGAGACAGAAGAGGAAGCAGAGGTAGAGATCAGAGGAGGAAGCAGAGGAGGAGGAATAAGGAGAGGTAATTGAGGCGGCTATAGAGAACGCGTGAAAGTGGGTAAAGAACTACAACCAAAACACAACTTGAAGAACCGTAGAGGAGGAGACAGAGGAGGAAGCAGAGGTAGAGAACAGAGGAGGAGGAATAAGGAGAGGTAATTGAGGAGGATATACAGAAGGCGTGAGAGTGACTGAAGAAGAACAACCAAAACACAACTTGAAGAACCTTTTGAACACCGAAGAAGAAGACCAAGAACCGTGAGTCAAGCCAAGAACCGCAAATCAAGCATAAGAAAAGCCAAGCCGAACAGAGGCCACTCATAACAAACCAAACCAAAAAATCAACAAAAATAAGACAACAAAATATTTCACTGATCAACTTAAGCTTCTACACGTTCCCTGATGCTTCATTTCGCCACGAGCCCAACAAGATGGATAAAGATCACTGATTTACCCCAAAAGGCCATTTATAATCTGTATCCAACTGGTCATAAAATCCATATGTAGCTTGACTTTGTGGCATCAGAAAATTAGAATCATAAAAAAACAATAGTCTGGGTTTTTGACGAGTATAACGATAATCCTTACTACTACTACTACTACTACTTCTACTACTACTACTACGACTACGCCTCACCTGGGTACGACCGTCGGGGAGGAGGACGCGGTACTCCCCCTGGGTCGTCCGTCCGTCGCTGTTCTCTACGTGACTGAAGGCGTTCCCGCTCTCAGGGTCTTGCACGCCGTACTGGAAGTCGTACGGCATACCCTCCATGGCCGGGCCGGGAGATGGCTGTAGGGAGGGAGAGCAGAATGTGAGGCGTTAAATAAGATGGTAAGGTTGAGTATTTACAGGAGGAAAGGGAGGTAAGAGAATGAAGTTAAGAGGAAAAAGGAAAAAAAGAGGAGTTAGAATAGAAGATTAGGGAAGGTTAGGGAAGGAAGATAAATAGGGCAAGTTAGGGAGATGGGTAAGAATAAAAGGATAGGGAAGGAAGGTAAAGAAAGACAAGTTAGGGACAAGCGTTAAGGTAAAAGGTTAGGAAAGGTAAAGAAGAAAAGTTAGAGAGAGGAGTTAAAAGAAAAAGAGCTAAAGAAAAAAATATGTGAGGAAGCTTAGAGGGAGGAAGCATTTGGGATAAGGATAGGGGGAAGAGTTAAGAGACAGAAGTTAAAAGGAGAAGTTAGGAGAGAGAAGTTAGGAGTTATGGAAGAAAGACAGAGAGGAAGGTTGGAGAGAAAAGAGGAGAATATGGAGTAGGAGGAGAAGGAGGAGGAGGAGGAGGAGGAAGAGATAAAAACGACATAAGACATGGGGAGAATGAGAATGAGAAGGAGGAGGAGGAGTAGAAGGAAAACAAAGGCGAAGAAGATGGAAAGATAATGTCTCTCACTCACCCTAGCCTGAGGACGAAGCTGGGTGGCCTGGGGGGCGGTGTAGAGGGAGGTGGGGGGCGGTGGTGGTGGAAGGGGGCGGCGGACGGGGGCCTGCGTGGGGGTGGTGTAGAGGCCGGTGGGGGTGGCGGGGGGCTGGTAGCTATACTGGGGGAGGGACACGACCACTCCAGCCAGTAGAAGGGGTAGCAGGTACGACGCGGACACCTGTAGGAGGGAGAATAGTAGTAGTAGTAGTAGTAGTAGTAGTAGTAATAGTGAATAACTTGGTTTCAATCCACTTTTTTCTTTCACTCCATCACAAATTCCTTTTCTTCTTTTCTTCTTTCTTTTTTCGCTTCACCCCTTTTTCATTCAACCTCTCAATCTTACTCTGTGTCCTTTCTTTTTTCTTTCTGTCTATCAACCTGTCTCCTCTTTCTTTCTGTCTGTCTGTCTGTTTCATACCCACACACACGATCAAGGACAAGTAACGTGTAGGAGTAGGGGAAAAAGGGAGGAAGGAAAGGGAAGGGAAGAGAAGAGAAAGAAGAAAAGAAGAAGGGAAGAAAAAGAAAAAGAAGAAAAAAGAGCAAGGAAATAAAAGCTGGGGAAATAAAAAGTGAAGAAGAGGAAGAAGAAGAAGAAGAAGAAGAAGAAGAAGAAGAAGAAGAAGAAGAAGAAGAAGAAGAAGAAGAAGAGGAGGAAGAAGCAGAAGAAGAAAAAAACTAAACTAAAACAAAAAAGAGAACAACTGTGAAAGGGAAAAATGAAAAAATGAAAAATGAAGAACAAGTAAAGAACAGCTGGTGAAGGGTGATAGAACAAAGAGCGAAGGGCGAAGCAGGAAGCAGGACAAGAAGAATAAAAGAAGACAAGAAGGACAGGAGGAGGAGAGGGAAGGGGGTTGAAAGAAGTGGGAGAGAGAGTAGGTATGGAGGGGGGAATTGGTTCAAGGTGAGAGTGGGCGTGGGAGGAAAGGGAGGAAGGGAGGGTAGGAGGGGAAGGTGACTGAAAGAAAGGAGGAAAAATGAGATGAAAGAAGAGAAAAAGGGGATATGAAGGAGTTATACAGAATGATGATGATGATGAGGAGGAGGAGGACTAGAAGAAGGGAGACTAAGAGATGGAGGAGAAAAGAGAGGAAAAGTGAAGAGAGGTAAGGAAAGGAAGGAGGAGGAAAGGAGGGAGGAGAGATGAAAGAAGTAGGGCAAGAACGGATGTTAAAGATATAAAAAGAATAAGGAGGAGGAGGAGGAAGAGGAGGAAGAGGAGGAGGAAAAAAAAGATAAGAAAAAGGAAGAGAAGCAAGGACAAGATGAGGAAAAAGTGTAAGTGGGGAAAGGGAGGAAAAAGGAGAGCGGCTGATGAAGAACAGGGAGGAAGCGAGAGAAGGAGGGAGGGAGATTGGGAGGGAGGGAGGAAGGGGGGGAACAAGGTGGATCCTCTGAAGGGCGTCACCATAAATCACCCTGCAAAGTTAGTCTCTCTCTCTCTCTCTCTCTCTCTCTCTCTCTCTCTCTCTCTCTCTCTCTCTCTCTCTCTCTCTCTCTCTCTCTCTCCACACCTTTCTTCCTCTACTTTTCCCCTTCTTTAATTCGTGACTCATTCAAATTAAATTATCTTTTTTTTTCTTTTCTCTTCTCTTCCTAAATCTTTTTTTTTGTGTGTGTGTTTTCTCTCTTTCTCTATCTAGCTATCAGCCTATCTACTAATCTATCTACATCTATTTCTTTCAATCTATCTCTAATACTTTCTCTATATTTCATTCACAGTCTGTCCGTCTTGTCTGTTATCCGGTAAATCAGCCCGTCTATCTATCTGTCTACCTGTCTGTTTCTTTTTTTTGCCAATTAACAAGTCAGTCAGTATGTTAGTCTTTCTGTCTGTCTATCTTTCTATCTGTTTAAGATGTCTATGTCTTCGTCTGTGTATTTCAATGTATGTGTGTCCGACTGTCTGTCTGTTTTTGCACCTGTCTGTCGGTTTGTCTGTCTAAAAGTATCCTTGTTTCACTTAATCACTTTTTGTTCACTTTCACGACAGGTAAATTCGATATCCAGGTAAGTTTTTAATCAATAGTAATACAGGTGAATTAACCGAATGAAGAATGTGCTCTCTCTCTCTCTCTCTCTCTCTCTCTCTCTCTCTCTCTCTCTCTCTCTCTCTCTCTCTCTCTCTCTCTCTCTCTCTCTCTCTCTCTCTCTCTCTCTCTCTCTCTCTCTCTCTCTCTCTCTCTCTCTCTCTCTCTCTCTCTCTCTCTCTCTCTCTCACCTTAATCATGATGCTCTCTCAGGTGAAGGAAGAAGTGGAGTGCCAAGGAGAGAATCAGGAGTCTTTATATACACCCTTTCCCTCCCCCTACCCCCCTTTTCCCTCCATTCCTCCTTTCCCTCCCTCCTCGTCTCCTTCCGCCGTCATGGGTCGCGACCTAACCTCCTCCTCCCACCACTAGTAACCTTGCCCTGCTCCTCCTATTCTTCCTCCTATTCTTCCTCCTATTCCTCCTCCTCCTCCTCCTCCTCCTCCTTCCCCTTATTTCCCTTTGACTTCTTCTCCTAGTGGTGGTGGTACTCCTCTTCCTCCTCCTCCTCCTCCTCCTCTTTCTCTTCCTCCTCCTTGTCTTTCATTTACTCCTCCTTCGCTGAGACGTTTCAAGGTACTTTCGTCACCCCGTTCACACACACACACACACACACACACACACACACACACACACACACACACACACACACACACACACACACACGGAAGCACTCACACGTACACAAAGAACCATTCCCTTTCACACGTACAAAACAAGTATAATTAACTGAAGATCGCACACACACACACACACACACACACACACACACACACACACACACACACACGGGTTTTCCCTTTGTAACAGGTCCCGAACACCGTAATTAGTAAGTCTGACTAATTTGTTTTGGTGTTCTCATTAAGTAAAATTAGTAGGCGGGTTCTTGTAAGTCATATTTCTGTTCTTATTGTTCTCGTTGTTCTTTGTTATTTATGTGTTGTTACTAATTAATGTTCACTTTAATCACTTTACTATACCTGATTCTTACCTGTTAATCACGCTCTCTACACACCTTGCTACGTCACCCGCCCTGAACTTCTGCCACTTAATCACACTCAACACACTCATTTTCCTTTGTCCTTAACTCCATTCTTGTCCCATTCCTCCTCAACACCATTACTCATTCCCCTCTATTTTCCTCTCCCTCATTCTACCCTTTTTCCTTCCTTCTCATCATCCTCTCACTCCATTTCTATCGTATCTTCTCTCACTTCCAAACTACACCAACTCACAACCTTTCATTCCCCTCTTGCATTCTTACCTCCCATCTCACTTGTCCTACTTAAACAGGCTCTATCACCCACTCTATATTTTCCTCTCCTCTCCGCTCACCATTCTCTGTTCAACCATACAAAAATATTCCCTCCCACAACCTCTCCTCACCCTCTCACCTTTTCTTCCCCTTTACGTATTACCCCCTTCACTTCCCTTCAATATTCACCGTTCACGACCTCATCATCATCATCATCATCATCTCTCTCTCTCTCTCTCTCTCTCTCTCTCTCTCTCTCTCTCTCTCTCTCTCTCTCTCTCTCTCTCTCTCTCTCTCTCTCTCTCCACACCTTTCTTCCTTTCCCTCTCTTCAATTCGTGACTATTTCAAACGTAATGCTTTTTTTCTTTTTCTCTTCTTTAATCTGATTTATTTCTCTCTCTCTCTCTCTCTCTCTCTCTCTCTCTCTCTCTCTCTCTCTCTCTCTCTCTCTCTCTCTCTCTCTCTCTCTCTCTCTCTCTCTCATCCACTTTTCCTTTCTTCCCATCGACGCAAAAGACATGCAAATCCACAATGGCGCCTGAACAGTATTACTTATTATCTTATTACTGTTACTTCCCTCACCTTCTAACACCTCTCACTGACCCTCTTAACTCTCGCTACACCCTAACACACTTTACTATCCCTTTCATACCCTTTCCACTTTCTCCCCACACCTTCAGACACTTAGATATCACTCCTCACTCATCCGTCACCCACACCTCCTCTCGACGCCTTCTTCTAATCAAGGGTACAGCAAGGAGAGGAAGTGGGTTAAGGGGAAGGTATACAATTAGGGGAAGACGAAGGACAGCACGAGAGTAGAGTTGTGTGGTGTAAGTTCGTTGCGTGTTCTGATGTAGTTGTTTATCGGGCACCTCCTTAAACCTCCTCCCCCACAACCTACGGGCATCTTAACCTGCTAAAAGCCCTTATCTCAGGCTGTTCATGAATGAGACGGGTCACACACACATATATGCAGCAGTGGACCAGTTTTCCCTACCTTTCGTCACCCTACTTATGGATACAATTAGCATAAGAGAGAATGAGGATTAAAGGGAACGTGTGTGTGTGAGGGGAAGTCAAGGCAATCCAAGACCCCTTTTGTGGGAGAAAGCGTCCATTGGGAAAGATAGGGATTGAAAGGAAGGTGTTGCCCGCGTGTGTTGGTCAGGATGGGGGTTGATTATGAAAAAAAAAGAGAATTAGTAAGAGTGTTGTATTAGGAGTGGGAAGGACAGGTATGTAGATTAATTCATTAACCTACTTACTAAGAGATTTGGTGCGAATGGGGAGTTTACTGAAGGGTGTTGTCGTTTTAAAAGGGAATTGAAGAAAAAAAACATAATCATACCAACAAGAATCGTGAACCATTAGGTATCTTGTACTGGAGTGGGGAAAAGATAAATAGTTTAGTTCATTAGATACCTTTCACATATATGCAATTGGGTGGTTTGGTGTAGATGGTTATCGTTTAATAAGATAAAATAAAGGACAAAAGCATCATACTAACAATAATTACTAGTTATATAATTATCTTGAGCAAAGGGGAAGGAGAGGTAAATTACTTCACCAACCTACTTACCAACGGATTAGGTGTAAGCGAATTACGTTTGGAAAGTTCATAAATGATTAGGTTTGGTGAAGGTGGTGGTGTAAGTGATAAAAAGAGGATACTAACAAAACTAATTAAGTATCTTCTGCAGGAGTGGGTAGGAGAGGTAAATTAGTTCATTAACCTACCTGTCAATTGCCTGAGATGTAAGTACGTGGTTAGGTGAGGGAGGAGGAGGAGGAGGATGATGATGATGAGGAGGAGGAGGAGAAGAAGGAGGAGGTGGAGTGAGAATCTATCAAAATCTTACAATCGACTATTATTTAGCTTCTTGAATAGGCGTGGGTGAGGAAGGTAAATTCATTCATTCAACCCACTCGTACTTCCCCTTCAGTCAGCCAGATATAAGCTCTCCTACGCTATATAAGGACGGTTTTCTATAGTCTTCAAAATATGCCGAGGCCGGTCTGGCGTAGGCTCCCGCGAGTCCTTTCCTCCCCTCTGCTCTGCCACACAGTCCCAACACCTATCCCTTCCTCTCATATGTTACCTATAGGTAACATATGAGAGGAAAAAATAGGTGTTGGGACTGTGTGGCAGAGCAGAGGGGAGAAATGGACCCGCGGGAGCCAACGCCAAATCGGACTCGACAATTTGGTTTCACTATAGACGCTTCCGACTCTCACATCAATCATCTCTAAAGGCAAAAAAATGAGGTTAAATGCGATCTCATGAGTGTTTCAGTGTTTTTCAAGTTTATAGTGTAGAAGCCTTGCCATACTACCACCAGGGTCAGAAAACTACCCATGGAAAGCCCCACAACTCCTGCGAGATCTTTGTCAATTGTGTGTGCTTAAGCGAAGGAATGTTTAGTATGGCGCCAAGTTCCAACTCCTCTTCTTTGTCTCACGGTAAAGGAGGCTGGTCAAGGTGAAAACAACAACAACAACACACACACACACACAAAAAAAAAACGCCACAGGATGATTCATAAACAAGTCTGAGAAAAAAGTTGCCAAGGAAAAGGATAAAATTTAGTTCGAGTTGTTTTAATCCTTTTCGCTTGACAGAGTTCGATGCCCAAATCACACGCTCTCCCTTCCTTGGCCCGTGACACCAGTTCCAACAATATTAGTGCAGCATATGCCAGACGCCCTTCCCCATATACGAGCTTTCCATGAACCTCTTTTAACCTGGTAGCTGCAGGGATCATGTTTCTTAAAGGCTCCTCAAAGCGAGAAAAATGAGAAAAAATCATCACTCACACAAACCATTTCATAACATATATCAACGCATTTGTGATCAGTTTATGCATCATCTACTTTTTGGGGTTTATATCATGGCAAAAATGTGGCCCGTCGCTGGTACACGCTAAAGCCACAAATTTGGCCCGTCGCTGCTGCTGGGTTAAAGGTCAACTACTACAATGTAACATGCTAATTTCCTCTGTTAGTAATGATATTCCGCGAGTATGACACGACAAAAAAAAAAGGTCTCAATGTAGTATGTGGAATTTAAAAGACACTGTTTGGACTTCAGAGGCTGGCGCTGGCTATCGAATAATCTTAGCTCGGGAAACCTTGCAATATAGGTAAAGTTGTATTGAGGTGGAAATGCAACAGAAGGGAGGCTGCCAAGAAAAAATGTAGGTGAAGAGTGTGGAATTTAACGAAGGTGAAGTATAGTTTAGAGACTGCCGTTGGTTACTGAGCTGGTAATACGTGATATTTCTTAGTGAGGGAGACCTTGCAACATGATACAAGTGGTAGAAAGATGGAAAAACAGCATAAGGGAGACTGTTCAAGACCCCCAAAGCTGCTTCTCTACTCTAAATAAAAGAAAGAAAAAAAATGTCTTGAGAACTCCAGCGCCTCTCTCTCTCTCTCTCTCTCTCTCTCTCTCTCTCTCTCTCTCTCCATCCTCCGTCTCTACACCCTTCTCTCAAACAGTCCACCCATCTCACAGACACCAGTAAACCCATAACCGCAACATGAATATAAGTCACAAAAATGAGGAAATACAGCATGTGGGAGACTAAGCAAGTCCACCCTTCGCTTCCACAACTTAAAAACGTCTGTCCTCTCCCTTAACTTCATCACCAACTATCTTCCCTATCCACCCATCTCCCTGACCACCATGAGGACACCAGTAAAGCCATCAGTACCCATCACTTCGCCCCATCTCGACAGCGGCGTAAGACTGTGAGGGTTAACACCGTATTACGTAAAACTATGTGGATGAACACTATTACGTAAGACTGTAAGGGTTAACACTGTATTCCGTAAAGCTTTGTGTGTAAACAGGCGCCACTATAAACACCTGCCTGCGCCATGACGGGCTGGGGCCGACTACCACCGAGGCCCCTCAAGCAAGCCTACCGGCGCCATAGGGGTAGACGAAAAAAAAAAAAAAAAAAAAAAAAAAATTACAAAGACTGAGTGTGAACAAGCTGTATTAAGCGGTACCAATAAAACCATCAATACCCATTACTCCACTTCATCCCGATAGCGCCTCAACCTCCTTCATCAACCTCTCAACGCCTTGGTAGAGTGAAGGGGAGGAGGACAGAGGAGGACAGGTGGGGAGATAAGAAGACTACGCAGTGTGGTAATAGGCTATTGTATGGAGATGCGTCTACTTCTCCCCTCTCCTCCCTTCCCATCCTCCCCCCAACACCTTCTCCCTCTCTCCCCTCGTCCAGTTTCTCTTCCTTTCTCCATCAATATCCTGTTTTGTGTTGTCTTCTTTTTTCCTTCTTTCCTTTCCTCTTTTCCGATTTATTTCCTCTTCTGTTTTTCCTCCCTTCCCATCCTCCCCCCAACACCTTCTCCCTCTCTCCCCTCGTCCAGTTTCTCTTCCTTTCTCCATCAATATCCTGTTTTGTGTTGTCTTCTTTTTTCTTCTTTCCTCTTTTTTTGCTTTATTTAATCTTCTGTTTTTCCCTCCTTGTATCTCCCTCTCCTCCCTTCCCATCCTCCCCCCAACACCTTCTCCCTCTCTCCTCTCGTCCAGTTTCTCTTCCTTTCTCCATCAATGTCCTGTTTTTTGTTGTCTTCTTTTTTCCTTCTTTCTTTTCCTCTTTTCTGATTTATTTCCTCTTCTGTTTTTCCCTCCTTGTATCTCCCTCTCCTCCCTTCCCATCCTCCTCCCAACGTCTTCTCCCTCTCTCCCCTCGTCCAGTTTCTCTTCCTTTCTCCATCAATATCCTGTTATCTGTTGTCTTCTTTTTTCCTTCTTTCCTCTTTTTTTGCTTTATTTAATCTTCTGTTTTTCCCGCTTTGTATCTTTCCTTGTTCCTTTTCTCTTTTTTTTTTTCTTCGCTGCTTCTTTTTCTCTCCTCATTTCCTTCTTCCCTTCCCATTCTTTTCCTCTCCTCTAATTCCCAAGTTTTCTGTTTTGGTGTGTTTTTTAGGGGATCCAAAATCAATGCTCTATAAATAATGTTTTTCATAATAATAATAATAATAATAATAATAATAATAATAATAATAATAATAATAATAATAATAATAATAATAATAATCGATCTTGAATTGGTATAATGTCGGTAAAATCTTTGTATAATCTTGGTAAAATATTAGTATAAACTTGGCAGTATCTTGGTAAAATCTTGCAAAAAATCTTGGTAATGCTTTGGTATAGCTAGATTCTCTTGGTGTATATTCTTGATAAAATCTTTGGTAATATCTAGAAAAATAGAAAAATCTGTATATATATTCTTGGTAAAATCTTGATATACTCTTGGTAATAGCTAGATGAATCTTGGTATATTCTTGGTAAAATCTTGGCAAAATCTTGATATACTCTTGGTAATAGCTAGAAAAATCTTGGTATATTCTTGGTAAAATCTTGATATACTCTTGGTAATAGCTAGAAAAATCTTGGTATATTCTTGGTAAAATCTTGGTATAACTTTGATCTTGAAAAAATGTTGGTAAAATCTTGGTATACATCCACGGGATCCACGGAAACAGGGGTAGCCACGACAAGGCACACACACACACACACACACACACACACACACGCACACACCACCCGGAGGGACTAGTGAAGGCAACACACACACACAAAAAAAAAAAAAAAAAAAAAACCGTTCCTCTTATTACTCTTTTCTTCTTCTTCTTCTTCCTTTCCACTAATACTGATCATAACAAAACACTAATTTATCACTTCGCTGTAAACGTTATATTTTACTGCTAGCAACATTTCATTTTCCGTTAATAAACCACTTCCTCCTCCTTCTCCTCCTCTTCCTCTTCCTCCCGCCCCATAATGCTTTCTCACCCCCGTTCAACCTTCCCATTCCCGTAAAATGTCATTCTTTTCCTTCCTTCTCCTTCTCACGACTCAGCTCCATCGCCTTCCTTACCTGATTCCTTGTCTTTGCTACTTCTCTTTTTTTATTTTCCCTCCCTCTCTTCCTCATCCTATCTTCCCTTTTTTTTTCCTCCCTCTCTTTCTCATCCTATCTTTTCTTTTTTTTCCCTCTCTCTCTTTCTCATCCTATTTTCACTTTTCCTCCCTCTCTTTCTCATCCTATCTTTTCTTTTTTTTCCCTCTCTCTCCTTCTCATCCTATCTTCCCTTTTTTTTCCCTCTCTCTCTTTCTCATCCTATCTTTCCTTTTTTTTCCCTCCCTCTCTTTCTCATCCTATCTTCCCTTTTTTTTCCCTCTCTCTCTTTCTCATCCTATCTTTCCTTTTTTTTCCCTCTCTCTCTTTCTCATCCTATCTTTCCTTTTTTTTCCCTCTCTCTCTTTTTCATCCTATCTTTCTTTTTTTCCCTCTCTCTCTTTCTCATCCTATTTTCCCTTTTCCTCCCTCTCTTTCTCATCCTATCTTCCCTTTTCCTCCCCCTCTTTCTCATCCTATTTTCCCTTTTCCTCCCCCTTTCTCATCCTATCTTCCCTTTTTCTCCTCCTCTTTCTCATCCTATTTTCCCTTTTTTTTCCCTGACTCTTTCTCATCCTATTTTCCCTTTTTTTTCCCTGACTCTTTCTCATCCTATTTTCCCTTTTCCTCCCCCTCTTTCTCATCCTATCTTCTCTTTTTTTTCCACCCCCGCTTTCTCATCCTATCTTCCCTTTTTTTCCCTCCCTCTCTTTCTCATCCTATCTTCCCTTTTTTTTCCCTCCCTCTCTTTCTCATCCTATCTTTCCTTTTTTTTTCCCTCTCTCTCTTTCTCATCCTATCTTCCCTTTTTCTTCCTCCCCCTCTTTCTCATCCTATCTTCCCTTTTCCTCCACCCGACTCCTCGTTCTTTTGTCTTACCCTGCTACTATTTTTTGTTCCTCTCTTTCTCAACCTTCTCTTTTTTCATCTTCTTTGCATCTCTATACGTCACTTCTGCCTTCTCATCCCCTCTCATGCATTCTTCACCTCCATCACCTTTTCTTCATTCCTCCACCTTCCCCTCCTTCCTCCCCTCCTCTTTGAAAGGGGTGGGAGAGGATAGATAGGGGAGAAGATAGGGGAGAGAGGAGGGGAAGGGAAGAAGGGGGAGAGAGATGGAATGGTAGAGAAAAACAAGCAATTAATTTAAAGGACAATGTGTGTGTGTGTGTGTGTGTGTGTGTGTGTGTGTGTGTGTGTGTGTGTGTGTGTGTGTGTGTGTGTGTGTGTGTGTGTGTGTGTGTGTGTGTGTACTTTTCAGACAATGGAAGAGGCGTGAGACATCCCTCCCTCTTCTCTCTTCCTCTTTCTCCTCCTCCTCCTCCTCCTCCTCCTCCTCACGATCCCTCCCTGCTCCAATTTGTTTTGCGTCATCTTCCCCTTGAATCCTCCTCCTCCTCCTCCTCCTCCTCCTCACCGGCCTTGCTCCTCCTGACCTCTGATACCCTTCTCCTCCTCCTCCTCCTCCTCCTCCTAATGCAAAAAAGAAGAGGGAGGAGTGAGGAGGGTGAAGGAAAGAGGGCGAAAGAGCAGGAGGGAGGAGAGGAGAGGAGGAGGAGGAAAATTGAAAGAGAATAGACAGGGGGTAGGAGGATGGTTGAAGAGGAGGGCGGGAAAGATGGATGAGGATGAGGATGAGGAGGAGGAGGAGGAGGAGGAGGGTGAGAGAGAGAGAGGTCAAAGGGTATGATGATAAGATAGATTGCAAGGCCTTGATGGGTAGGGAGAGAGAAAGGGAGACAATCGATGGTGGAGGAGGAGGAGGAGGCGCCCTTGCTCTCCTTGGGTAGTGATAAGGAAGTGAAACAAAAGATTTACGGTGCTTTTCAGGGCACTATAGAAGAAGGAGGGAGCGAGGAAGACATGAAGATGATGATGATGATGATGATGATGATGATGATGATGATGATGATGAATAAGAAGAGGAAGAAAAATAATAATAAGACGAGGAGTAGGAGTAGGAGAAGAAGTAGAAGGAAAAAGAAAATGAGAAAATATGAAAAAAGGAGAAAAAAAGATGGGAGAGGAAAAAGAAAATGAGAAAATATGAAAAAAGGAGAAAAAAAGATGGGAGAGGAAAAAGAAAATGAGAAAATACGAAAAAAGGAAAGGAGAAACATTAAAATAAAATGAAAGAGAAAAGAAAAACGAGAAGAAAAAAGGAGGATCAGAGTTGCTTCAAATTCATAGTGTTCTTACCAATACAATGACGTACACGGCGCCAGCTAACCAACCAAATCATCATACCCAATAGTTACTTAGCTCTACACCCGCATAGGCGATATTAAAATTGCGGCCACGAGCAAGGGGGCGTGAGAAGGGAACGCTAATCTTCCCAGTGGGTGCCAGTGTGTGTGTGTGTGTGTGTGTGTGTGTGTGTGTGTGTCACGACGCTGCGACTACGTAACGGGACCGAGCGGAAAACTGGTGCGCTGTTTAGGCCTTGAAAAAATCATTAGTGCGGAGGGAAAGAGTACAACGAATGACCCCCCCCCCCCCCCTTTTTTTTTGTGCGTGTGTATGTGCGCGTACCTTTGTTTTTTTTTTGGTGCGTGTGTGAGTGTATGTGTGGGTATCTTTTATTTTTTTATCTTCTCTTATTTTTGCTATTTTTTTTTTTGTATGTGTGTGTATTAATGGGGTGCGTGGCGTGAGTGCGTGTGTGGCAGCGTGATGTTCCGTGTGTGTGTGTGCGTGTGTGTGTGTGTGTGTGTGTTCTGTGCCCTCCCACGCTGCCGCTGCTCACGCCTCTGATCCCTGAAATGCCGTTGAGTTGACGCCCTTCTCCGCTGGATCCTAATTTGGTGATTCATCGACTTTTCATGTTGGAGTATAAATTTCACATCTTTTTCTTTATATTTTTGTTGTTTTCCTCTTGTGATTGATTCTTCCACTTTTAAGGAATTCAAATGCTGGGGATTCTAAAAAATGATGATTTCTCGACTTAGTTTTTGTTGGCATATAATTTCTACGGATTCTTTACTCTTTTGGATTTTGTTTTTGATTTTATGCAGCTACAGATAAAAATTCATGGTACAATTAGATATCAATACAAGTGCCCACAGATTTTGTCATAAACGAGGCAGCTAAATTCGAGCTGTTATTTACCACCTTGGAGCGATATTATAATTTTTAAAGGTATACGGAATGTCCCCGTCTCCCAGTTATTCGGTGAAATTTATTTTTTCACTCAAACTTTGTCCCACTTTTTTTTATATAAACAAATCAAAGATGTACACATTAACACGAGCCTTGAAAAATAATCTAGACGGAAGCAAACGTGAAATTGAACTCTGAAAAAAGGAAGCGACTGGTTACACTTCAAACTCACAACCAATGCATGAGAAGGTGCTTATTAATTAGTATATGTTTGATGGCTGTCACAAAACGTAGTCTTTCTAATATACCTAAAATGATGAAAATAACTTCAATCCAACTTTGCTTCCCTCTAACACAATAACCTTCTAACGAGATCTTCCATAAATAAAAGTGATCTGGATACTTTCTCTTATGGAAACAACTTTGACTCTACTCTCCTTTTCTCTGACACAATAACAATCTAACAACGTCTTTCAGAAATATAAAAAAAGTCTGATTTGCTATCTTTCTCTCGTACTGAAACTGAGATACGTCCTGCACTATTAAAAGCTTTCCTAACACAGTGAACAAAATGACCACGCACCACTTTCCTCCTCACAGACTGCCAGGCTGAAGAAGAGCGCGGAGAGAGGGGAGGGTCCGGCGCAAGGCAACACCCACAAATGACTCAGCACGTGCAAGGAGGGACGATGTGGAAGGGCGAGGGATTAAGAAGGACCATGGGAAGGACGTGGCCACAAGACTACAAAGAGCGGATTACAACTTGGCTCCGTGTATGATTCTCGTTGGATGGTAAAGGAATGTCCTCTTGAAATAATAAAAAAAGAACCTCATATATTCATTTACATATCCCCTCTCTCATTTCCTATTTCATTACAAAACTCGCATTCATTCATCGATTATTACATAGCACTTTTTACTCAATATTTCATCCATTCATTCATTCAGCAACTTAATCCCCCCACGAAGTGAAAGATAGATATAGATAGATAAACATATATGAGGTGGTGGTGGAAGGGGAAGAAGTCGGAAAAGTGGAGGATAAGTAGATGAAGAAAGTGGAAAGATGAGGACAATGAGAAGAAATTATACGCGGAAAAATGTGGAGAAGAAAAGAAACTACGGAAAATTTGGAGAGTAAAGTGAATAGCTGCATTAGGAAGAGAAAAAAATGCTAAGAAGGTTTGATTAGAAAATACGGAAGGCAACACTTAGGATGCGGAAAAAAAGGAAGAGGAGACAGCTTGAAGAGGGTGTCCGATGCGCGATGACTGTCCAGTGAATATCAAGGAGCAGGAAGCGGGAAATGCGCGCGGCAGCAAGGGCGAAATAACACTAACAGAGACGCCGAGAGGAAGGAGGAAGAAATGCTAGGGATATTTGCTTAACCCACAAGACGAGCATCACAACACAGGAAGGAAAACAAACATAAAAAATACATACAGACGCACATAAAAAAAGCCGTTGAGGTTATATACGCACACGAGTGACAACGAAGGAAGCAGAATTTACACACACACACACACACACACACACACACACACACACACACACACACACACACACACACACACATAACTATAATACAACGTCATATCAGGTAACTAGGAAAGGAGAATCCAATGTCATATCAGGTGACTAGGAAAGGAGACAGAAGGTTAACAGTATCAGAGAACAAAGGTAATAGATCTCTTAGGATGAGTCTGTGAAGAGGCAACGAGAACACAGAGATGATCAGATAAAGGACAAAGGAGGGCGGAAGAAAAGAAGAGGGCGCTGGGGATGCTCATGCACGCGTGGGTGAAGTAAGAGAAGCAACGACAAGGACGAACAGAAAGGAAGAGAATCAGAGTGTGAGGAGAGAGAGCGGAAGGGGGTCAGGGGACGAGGATAAGTTGTGCTCACACGAGGGCCACACCTAAGGCAAGCAGGCAGGCAGGCAGGCAGGCAGGCGGGGCGAGGGGAAGGCAGGGCGGGGAACAGACAAGACCCCATCTCGGCCCCGGGTCAAGTTCAGGTGAGGAAATAAGGACTTGACGCCACACCCGTTGCTTGATTTAAGTTATTTTTGTTCCTTTCACGTGTTCTCTTCGTAACAAGCAGGAACAGAATGCAAATTGTATGTTTCCACGTCTCTGCCTCTGTATGTTGTCCAATGCATGTAAGACAACTTTTATATATTTTAAATAAAAGCATCACAAGAAATGAGAGGAATACTAACTACAAAATTTAATGCTAGATTATTATGCTAACAATGTAAAAAAATAATAAGTTATAGTACAATACTCAGACTACTACTGATATTGATAAAAATAATACAGGTAAATGGCAAAACTAAGCTAGTCAGTTAGTGTGTGTGTGTGTGTGTGTGTGTGTGTGTGTGTGTGTGTGTGTGTGTGTGTGTGTGTGTGTGTGTGTGTGTGTGTGTGTGTGTGTGTGTGTGTGTGTGTGTGTGTGTGCGTGTGTGCAGGTGAGGCACGTGTTCACCTTGTTTTTTCAGGTGAATTGTGTGAAAATCAAAGTTTAAATTGTTATATAAAATCCATGACCTATTCTCTCTCTCTCTCTCTCTCTCTCTCTCTCTCTCTCTCTCTCTCTCTCTCTCTCTCTCTCTCTCTCTCTCTCTCTCTCTCTCTCTCTCTCTCTCTCTCTCTCTCTCTCTCTCTCTCTCTCTCTCTCTCTCTCTCCTCCTTCTCCTTCTCCTTCTCTCTCTCTCTCTCTCCATCTCCGTATTTGGCAGCGCAAGGCGTCACCTAAATCAACAGCAAGCGGCGGTTAGCGAGGATCTACGCAGTCTTCCGGGAGGATGGATTTAAGCTCAACTTTATACGAGGTGGCAAGTTTTTCTCGCGTTCCCTCACTCACTTATGCTTGCATGAACTTAAACGCCCATTCATAAAAAAAAAAATCGCACACGTATTCAGGTATATATTCACTCTCTCATTCCCTATTTTATTCAGTAACTCGAGCACTCATTCACTCGATTACCAATTACAACATTTATTCATTATTTTATCCATTCCTTCATTCACTAACTCAAACACCCATTCATTCAATTACTAACAAACTATTTCAGCACTCATTCACTCACTAAATTTACACTACACTTATTTAATTACACTCATTAACTTACGAACTCATTCATTAAACTAATTGCACTTTCATTCCTGTACCCTCTGACTAAGGAAGAAATTAAGTCGTGTCAAAAACATATAAAAAGTTAGAAGCAATGACTAACACTGAACTATATTTTTTCTCACTAATAAATCCGTGGTAAACATTGTGAGCCTTGGGATTCATACGTGAGAGGAACACAGCTTGGAATAAAAGGCAACTTGGAATAGAAGGGAACTTGGAATAAAAGGCAACTTGGAATAAAAGAAGTAGAAAAACACATGAAGAGGAACGCAACTAGCAATACAAGAGGTAAAAAAAGCACATCAATTCCCGCTGTGTATACCTGTAAGTCTTGATTATACGTGCTGGGCTCACGCTTCACCTTACGTCACCTTTAATGTTTACCTTCAACACCTTGGTCTAGCCTTACCTTGCCAGAACGAGGTTTAGGGGAAAGGTTATGTAATGTGTATTGTTATTATTATTATTATTATTATTATTATTATTATTATTATTATTATTATTATTATTATTATTATTATTGTTATTATTATTATTATTATTAAGCTTTATGTCGGTCTCTGTTTTTCCGTCCTTCTGTGTGTCTTTATCAGTCAATGAGCACAAGCGTTTCTATAGTGTGTGTGTGTGTGTGTGTGTGTGTGTGTGTGTGTGTGTGTGTGTGTGTGTGTGTGTGGTACAATCAGACTCGTACAGCACCAATACGCAAGCTCTCCTATATAGCACATAATGAAGTCCTTCAGTATAGTTTCACCATTGCCTCCACCATGCTACAAGGCTCTTAATGCTAATCTATCGTTAAAATATAAGAGAAGTAACCAAGCAGAGCCTCTTGGACATCAGGTAAATGGCAAAACCGCGAATTATAAGAACTTAATTGCTTGGGAGTGTGCGGCAGATCTTGCACGGACCAACCATGCGGCTCAGACTGTTTGTTCGGCGCTGCGTGCAGGCACCCCTGGCAGCGCCGCATCAAAGAGCTCGGGTCCTTTCACATCTGATGTTTAAGAGAGCGTTTAAAAACTCTGATGGCACTCACAAAAAATAGCAGCATACGAGAAACCATGCTCCCCCAAAACAGCTGAAATATAATATTTTTCCGCATGCCCGGTTTCGTGAGGTCTACGCCGTGCATGACGCCACAGCCCAGTGGGACGGAAAAATGAACGTGGCACATTTAAAGGCTATTCTTAAGAACGGCAGAATGAGGTCGCAAGAACAAAATTCCTCGGTCATAAAACAATGGCGATCACTCTGCAGCGAAGGAGCCTTGAAGAAGCCCCGAACTTGTCCGAGAAAAGCACCCCCATCAGACGCAACCAACAGTGTTGTCCAAGCAAACCCGAACCTGACATGTCGACTGTGTGGCAGACAACAAGGAAGACACATTACAAGTGAATGCAGCAAGCGTCGTCTCTTGCTGCACGGCTTGCTACACGTTGAGTGAGTCAAGTGTGTGCGAAGGCCGGGGCAGCAGAGGCATGACGCGGCGCGTGGTGCAAAGCCTCGCCCAATGAGGTCATGTCAACCAGGCGTGACACGGGACCCTTTACCGCGGCCCTGACCCCGACGAGGTGGAGGAGGAGAAGGAGGAGGAGGAGGAGGAGGAGGAGGAGGAGGAGGAGGAAACATCTAAAACTTGGGAAGGTATGTATCAGAACACTTGTTGACTCAAAACGAGACTACCCACTTAAGATTTATCCGCTCGTCTGACGCTTCTGTATTGATGTTCATTTTACTCTTGGCGCAATAAGGTAGTAGTCATCGTGTTCGCCCTACTTCAACAGGACGATTATTTTCTTGGTAAATCACAGACAAAATACAGACTGACAATAACGTAAAATCCCTGTATTTACGTAGTGTGTCTGTGTCTGCGATCACACCGCCACAGACAATACCGAAGACTGAAGGGAGAAATATGACAATTAGGCAACACAGCAATCTTCAAATTATTATATAAATGAATTCTAAACAACTAAGTTAAGGTAAGCTTTTCCTTCTTCTTCATCCGTTGTCTTACTTTTTTGATCTGTATCTTTCCATCTTTCCTTTTCTCCTTTCTTAAATTTCCTTCATTGCTCTTTTCCTTTATGTCACCTCTGAATTCTTCACCTAACTTGACCTTTTGGCATATTTTCCCCCGTCTCTCTCTCTCTCTTATACCCCCCCAACACACACACACACACACACACACACACACACACACACACACACACACCACGTATTCCAAATTGTACGCTGACTCTCCTTAGATTTTATTTTGCCTCGGTATGTTTCCTCGACAGGTAACTCTTCCATTTTTTTGTTGTCCTGTTACTGAATTCAAGTTGTCTCTGCCGCTCAGTTAGTAAATGCCACAATCCTTGACTAGGTTAGTGAAAAATTATATGAAAGAGGATAAACGAACAAGATGGATATGTATTCCGAGTGATTTTTTTTTTTTTCAGAGTGAAGGAAGCAACTCGAACGCCCAAAATAATGAGAGGGAAATGCAATGAAACTGGTAATGTGTATTTCTGTCTCTGTATTCATCTTTGTCTGTCTTCTTGTGTGAATAGATGTTTAAAGGAGGCAAAAAATCTTACATAACACGAAAAGATATGAATAAAGAAAAGGATGGAAATGGGAGGAAAGCTAAAAAGTAGAATGATAAAGGAAAATTAGACAAGAAAAAAACCCTAAAACGAACAAGATGAGAAGTGTAAAGAAAAATGTGAAAAAAAGGGAGAACACGAAAAAAAAAAGAAAAAAAAAACTCCCCAGGACGCAGACACACCTGGGCCTTGAGGGGAGCAACTGGGAAGAGGAACACTGGGGGCATCTAGGGGACGAATACACGGCCTGGGGGTGGGGGAGCGCCAGGGGAAGAGCACTGGGCCTGGGGATGGAATGGAGAGGAGCTTGGGGAGTGCTGGGACTGGGGGGAAAATGGGGGGAGAAAGGAAGAGATAGAGGACGAATACTGGGGAGGAGCTGGGGGGAAGTACTGGGCCGGGGGAGTGCTGGGACTGGGGGGAAAGGGGGGGAGAAGGGAGGAGTTGGGGAACGAATACTGGGCCTGGGGGTGGAAGAGCTGGGGGGGGGAGGAGAAGGGGGAGGGTGGAGCCTGGGGGGGGGGGTAGACAAAGGCGGGGATGTCGCCGAGCTGTAATTTCCGGGTCATGTTGCAGCGGTGGGCGTCCTTGACTCCCTCCCTCCCTCCCTGATCTGGTTTTGTCCCTCACCTCCTCCGCCCTCCTCTCTCTCTCTCTCTCTCTCTCTCTCTCTCTCTCTCTCTCTCTCTCTCTCTCTCTCTCTCTCTCTCTCTCTCTCTCTCTCTCTCCTTTATTTCTATAGGTCTGTTTTTCTGTCTGTCGGTTTGTCTGTTTTCTGATTTTATTCGTTCTCCAATATTTTTTTTTTACTTTCTCTCCTTATTTTCTGTCAATTTTAGCTTTCCTTTCCTTTGTCTGTCTGTCTGTTTGTCTGTCTGTCTGTCTGTCTCTCTCTTTGTCTGTCTGTCTGTCTGTCTGTCTCTCTCTCTCTCTCTCTCTCTCTCTCTCTCTCTCTCTCTCTCTCTCTCTCTCTCTCTCTCACACACACACACACACACACACACACACACACACCCTCTCTCACTCTCTCTGCCATTACTGTCAATAAGACGTACGAAATAACAACTTCGATTCGACAGTAACATCGGCTTGGTATGTGTTCCTTATCAAACGTTATCTAATACTCTCTCTCTCTCTCTCTCTCTCTCTCTCTCTCTCTCTCTCTCTCTCTCTCTCTCTCTCTCTCTCTCTCAAGGGCACCACCACCACACGACAGGACTCCCTTACACTCTTCTTTTACAGTCTTTTCTATGCACGACCTCTGACCTAAAGAAGAAAAAGGTGACCTGTATCCTCTTTTACGCGGGTCACCCTTGCCAAAAAAATGGTGAAAATAAAAGAAAACCGCTGTGACCTTTGCGTGTAGGGGTCAAGGCTAGAGGGAGGGAGAGGAGGGAAGGCGGAGGAAAGAATGTTCAAATTGGCAAGGAGGGTAAAGCTATGGGAAGAAAGGAGGGAGGGAGGGAGGGAGGGAAAGATAAGGAAGAAAGGGAGGAAAAACTATGGGAGGGAGGGAGGGAGGGAGGGAAAGAGAAGGATGAAAGGGAGGAAAAAAAAGAGTGAATGGAGGAATGGAGAGAAATAGAGCAGTTGAGAGAGAGAGAGAGAGAGAGAGAGAGAGAGAGAGAGAGAGAGAGAGAGAGAGAGATTCATAGCCTGGAGGGAGAAAGCATTGGAAAAGTTGTCAGGAATTCCCGTCCTCTCTCTCTCTCTCTCTCTCTCTCTCTCTCTCTCTCTCTTATTTCACCCATCGGATTTAGATCTGATATACACATTTGATTTCTTTCTTTATAGCTATTAAAATTTATAATGAGAGAGAGAGAGAGAGAGAGAGAGAGAGAGAGAGAGAGAGAGAGAGAGAGAGAGAGAATGATCGCCTAGATAAGACACAAGCGAAAGATGAAGAAGCAGTAATTTCACTTATTTTTTTTCCCTTTCAAATATTTACTTTATCATTTTCGCTTTCTTCATCTTTTTCTTTCTCTTGGTACCTTTTCCTGTCTTTCTATCTATCTCTCTGTCTATCGGTTAGTTTGTCTGTGTCACCCATCGTCTTTTGTTTGTCTATAATCTATCGCTAAATTTATGTATCTATTTATCTGTATCTCTGTCTCTATCTGTCTATCTCTATCTCTTTATTCATCTATCTCTTATCTATTTACTTCTTGCTGGACTATATTTTATCATTCAATTTATCTATCTATTTATCTGCATCTCTCTCTGTCTCTATCTGTCTGTCTATCTCTATCTATTTACTGATTTATTTACTTATCTATCTTTTATCTATTTACTTCTTGTTTGACTATATTCTATAATTTAATTTATCTATCTATTTATCTGTATCTCTCTCTGTCTCTATCTGTCTGTCTATCTCTATCTATCTACCTATCTATCTATCAATCTATCTATCTACTTACCTCCCTACCTACCCCTTTACCTTATTACCGACCAACCTATCTGTCTATCTACCCATCGTTTAATCTACCCTTTACCTACCTTCCTATCCATCTATCTATTGCCTTGTTTATCTATCGCAACGTTATCTATCCACACGATGCTTTGACTACTGTGCCTTTTTTGGGTAGTGAAAAGTAACCCCCTCCCCCCTCCCCCCCTCCCCCCCCGCCTCCCCACCTGCGGGTTTCCTTAGGTCAGGCCGGGGTCAGCTGGGATCGTGTGGTGGGGGGGGGGGGGGGGGGGGGGAAGAGACCTGGGGCAAGGGCAGACCAGGAGCGAGAGGGCAGAGCGAGGAAGAGGAGGAGGAGGAGGAGGAGGAGGAGGAGGAGGAGGAGGAGGAGGAGGAGGAGATGTAAAATAATTGAAGCATTTGTCAGTACATATAAAGGGCGGAGGGAAAAAAAAAGAAACAAGGAGGATGCGAAGGAAGGAAAAAGAAAAAAAGAAAAAAAAGAAAGAAAATTGTGATAAAAGTATAAGTGAAGCAGGAGGAGGAGGAGGAGGAGGAGGAATAGAAAAAAAAAGGATGGAGAGAAAGGAGATGGTGTATGAATTTCAGAGAGAGAGAGAGAGAGAGAGAGAGAGAGAGAGAGAGAGAGAGAGAGAAGGGTACACGAGGAGTTAGTGGGGGAAGACGAGAAGGGGAAAAAAAACCCATCAGATAAGAAAAAGAAAAGTAACAGTCGATAATTGGGTTTCAAAAGCATTCATGTTCAATTTTCCATTCCGTTTTCTATACAGGAGGGAGAACAAAGTTAATTCTTCCTCTACGGATAATATCAAGAACCACTATTCCGTTTTCTCTAAAGTGTTCATTCTATTTTTCACTTAAGGAGGGGGAACTAAGCTACTTCTTCCTCTCTAAAAATAATATCAAGAACCACTATTCCGTTTTCTCTTAAGTGTTCATTCTATTTTTCACTTAAGGAGGGGGAACTAAGCTAATTCTTCCTCTCTACGGATAATATCAAGAACCACTTTTCCGTTTTCTCTAAGGTGTTCATTCTATTTTCATTTAAGGAGGGGGAACTAAGCTACTTCTTCCTCTCTACGGATAATATCAAGAACCACTATTCCGTTTTCTCTTAAGTTTTCATTCCATTTTCATTTAAGGAAGGGGAACTAAGCTACTTTCCCAGACTAAGAATAATATCAACAAGCACTATTCCGTTTTCTCTTAAGTTTTCATTCTATTTTCATTTAAGGAAGGGGAACTAAGCTACTTCTTCCTCTCTAAAAATAATATCAAGAACCACTATTCCGTTTTCTCTTAAGTGTTCATTCTATTTTCATCTAAGGAGGGGGAACTAAGCTACTTCTTCCTCTCTAAAAATAATATCAAGAACCACTATTCCGTTTTCTCTTAAGTTTACATTCCGTTTTCATTTAAGGAAGGGGAACTAAGCTACTTCTTCCTCTCTAAAAATAATATCAAGAACCACTATTCCGTTTTCTCTTAAGTTTTCATTCCATTTTCATTTAAGCAAGGGGAACTAAGCGACTTTCCCAAGACTATGAATAATATCAGCAAGCACTATCCCGTTTTCTCTCAAGTTTTTTACATAATTTTTCAGCGCCGAGATTGTAATTTGTCGACTTAACTCTGGGAAAATCCAACACTTCTGGGTAATTACATGCCAACAACGGAATTAAAAAGTAAAACTAGAACCATAACTTCATAAATACGCTAAAAAAAACAAGAACGATAACTTCATAAATACGCTAAAAACACTAGAACCATAACTTCATAAACACGCAAAAAAAAAGAACCATAACTTCATAAATACGCTAAAAACACTAGAACCATAACTTCATAAACACGCAAAAAAAAAAGAACCATAACTTCATAAATACGCTAAAAAAACTAGAACCATAACTTCATAAACACGCAAAAAAAAGAACCATAACTTCATAAATACGCTAAAAACACTAGAACCATAACTTCATAAACACGCAAAAAAAAAAGAACCATAACTTCATAAATACGCTAAAAACACTAGAACCATAACTTCATAAACACGCAAAAAAATAGAACCATAACTTCATAAACACGCTAAAAAAAAACTAGAACCATAACTTCATAAATACGCTAAAAAAAACTAGAACCATAACTTCATAAATACGCAAAAAACACTAGAACCATAACTTCATAAACACACACAAAAAAAGAACCATAACTTCATAAATACGCTAAAAAATCTGCCTCATTGTTTTTACCTTATACATCAACACACAAACACTGCACAAGACATTTTCGTTCCAAGTATTTATGTATTAATTTTTGTACAGTATTTTGAGCTTGCGAACCATAACGTGTCAAACCGTGGAACTGGTCCTTCAATAAAAATCCCGTACCGCAACAGGTCACATCACGAGTCACGACCTTGGCCCTTGTGAAAACCCCCCTCCGAAAATCCTGCTGATCCTGACGACGACGATGATGATGATGATGATGATGGGTACGAGTTGTGACACTGGAGGCCGTAAAGGTGCCGTCTGTGGGAGGGTGCATGGAAGGAGGGAGGAGGAGAGGGAAGGGGTGGGGGTGTAGGGACGAGTTTTTGGGGGTAACTTGGACTAAAAAAAGGGGAGAGGGGGAGGGAAATTAGGAAGAAAGCAAGTGATGGGGAGTGCAGAGAGGGGAAGGAGGTTAAGTAAAGGAGAAGAAAAAAGAGGGGGAATAGACAAAAAAGGGTGTGAGAGGGGGAAGGGTTAATCAGGGTGCTACGTTGCTGGTGTCCTTCCCCGGGGGCATGATCCAAGGGGGGGTGAGAGGGGGAGGGGAGGGGATAAAGGGGGATAGTGGAGGCTCAGGGGTAGAACTGAGGAAAGGGAGAAAGGGGTGAGGGTTGAGGGGACTGGAATAAGGTGAGAGGGGGGGCATGGTAAGGGGGTGAGAGGTGAGAGGGGAATGGGGTGAAGAAGGGGAAGGGAGTGAAAGGGGGAAGTATGGAAGGCTTAGGGGATGTAGGAGAGGAAAGAGAGAAAGGGGTGAAGGTTGAGGGGATTGGGAATAAGGTGAGGGTGGGGTGCGGTGAGGGCGGTGAGGGGGGTAATGGGGTGAGGGGTGACTGGGTGTTGGGTTTTCCCTGGTGAGTGAAGGTTGTCTCACCCCTTATAAGTGTGTGGGCCGCCAGGGGGAGCTCAACGATGCACTGTTCCTTATCACTTCATGCGCTCCTCCTTCTCCTCCTCCTCCTCCTCCTCCTCCTCCTCCTCCTGATACTATCGAAGACTCAAGGCCCTCAACCTCTTTCCCTTGGAGCTAAGACGTCCTTCTCCTCCTCCTCCAAAGACTCAATGACCTAACTTCTTTTCCTCGGAGGCAAGTCGACCGCAAGGAGACATGATTCTGGTCTTGAAGTGCCGCAATAATTAAGTCACGAATCTTCCTGTGATGTTTTCTTTGAGATTTATGAAACTTACTCCCAAAAGCAGTCCTTATCAGCTTTGCCTTTTCTTCTTATCTAAACAACACCCTCTCCGTTTTCTTCTTTTAGCTTTCAACTCCTTATCAGTTTCTATGCATTTTCTTCTCCTTAAAAGCATCCTCCTTTCTCTTATCTTTCTTTTTTCATACCTTTCCTCTCCTCTAAAGTACTTCTCCTCCTCCTTTCGTCTTCCTTTCCCTTTCCGCTTCTCTCTTTCCCCTCCCCTTTCCTCTCCCCTTTTCCCTCCTCCTTTTTCTACCCCTTCCCCACTCTCTGAAGCAGCATCTTTTTTTTCATCTTCCTTCCCCTTTCTTTAGTCCACTTGCCTGTTTGAGTATCTTTTCAATCTCCTTCTAAGTCATCTTCTTTCCATTCTTCTTCTGCCAAACGTTCTTCTTCCCCTTCCCTCCTCCTCCTCCTCCTCCTCCTCCTCTTCTCCTTCCCCTTCTCCATCATCTGCCAAATGTCTCCTAAACCTTCCTGTTCTCAATAGATTCCTTACTCTCTTTCTTAGTAATTTTTCCCTTCCTCTTCTCCCTCCTCTTTTTTTTCCTCTTCCCCCTTCACTTCCCCTTCCCCTGCCTAACGTCCTGGTTTACCTGCGCTGGATTTTATATCACCCGCGAGCTTGCCATGATTTCTATTTATGTTACACACTGGGGTTTAGGAAGGGAGTTACGCAGACGCCGATCAACACAAAGATGTTTACAGAAAGATAACGCGGACAACAGAGTCATTATGCGTTTGTTGGGAGAAAAGGAGAAATATAGTTAAGGAGAGAGGAGGGAGTTTTTGCATGCATTCGGGAGGAAGGGGGGTTCAAGATTAAGGATTAAGAGGAAGGGAGGAGAAATAAGGTTTAAAGAGGAAATATGGGTTTTTTTTGAAGCATTCTGAAGGGGAAACATGAATAAAGATTAAGGGAAAAGGATAAGTAAAGTTTATAGAAGAAATAAGTTTTTGGCAAGAATTCTGAAGGGAAACAAGATTAAAGATTAAGAGAGAAGGAGAAATAAACATTTAAGAGAAAGGGAGTTTGGGATGGATTCTAAAAGGGAAAGAAGAACAAAGGTTAGGGGAAAAATAAGAGAAATAAAGTTTAAAGAGGAGAGGAGAAGTTATAACATGCATTCTGGAGGGAATACAAAGAATAAAAATGAAGAGAGGAGGAGATAATTATCAAGTTTTAATGGAAAGGAGTTTGGCAAGCATTCTGGGGTGAAGGGGCGAAAATTAAAGATTAAGAAGAAAGGAGGAGAAATAAACTTTGAGGACGAGGGAAGGAATTTTGGCAAGCATTCTGGAGTGAAGGGGGGAATATTAAGGATTAAGAAGAAAGGAGGAGAAATAAACTTTGAGGACGAGGGAAGGAATTTTGGCAAGCATTCTGGGGTGAAGGGGGGAATATTAAGGATTAAGAAGAAAGGAGGAGAAATAGACTTTGAGGACGAGGGAAGGAATTTTGGCAAGCATTCTGGAGGGAAAACAAAAAGAAATTACTTGTTTTTGTGGAATATTCAAAAGTAAAAAAAGAAACAATAAGAAAATGAAAATGAAATGACAAGCAAAGAGATGATTTTTTTTTTGGAGGTGGGTGGGTTAGATGAGCTTTTCACTTCAAAAATTTTCAAGAATGGAGGTTCGAGACACCTTAATGAATTGAGTCCTTCATAAGATTGCATATGTTATTGCATCTATCATTTTTATCATTATTATCATCATTACTGCAACTATAATTATCATCATAAGTAATGTAAGTGATACTGGCTATCCTAAAACACATAACTAGGCAATGATCATATAAACAAATAAATAAACGCGGCTTTATTACAGTTCTTCCTGAGTTGTGATTGGATTTTCTTATCATAATTCATTACTCTTGATTTCTTCCACTGTTCTCATCTCTCTATTTTCATACGTTCATTTACATCAAGTTCGGTCTTTCCCCTTCTCTCCTCTTCCCTTTGCTTTTGTATCTGCATTGCCTCCTTTTTTACATTTCATCTCCATTCTCTTCTTACAATGCTCCCTTCTCCCTTTAGTATTTTCCCCTTCATTTCACCTCCACTCTCCCTTTCTCCATCAGTCACCTCTCTTCTCCCCTAAGCGTTGAGACACATTTTTTCCACTCTTTACTTGATCTCCTCCTCCTCCTCCTCCTCCTCCTCCTCCTGCACCGACTATTCACTTATGGTAATGCAAGTTCATGAGTTTTTCTGCACACTTTCCCTCCTCCCATTATCTCCTTGTGTATCTCCTCCTCCTCCTCCTCCTCCTCCTTTTCCTCCTCCTCCTCCTTCTGTAGGTATTTCCTTTCGTCTACAAATTACAGGAATGTGCGCAAAAAAGCATATAAAAAAAGCTTCTAACGTGTATAGGTGAAAGCAAGGAGCGCAGGGGGTGAGGCAGGGGAGGGAGGGAAGAGTGGAAGAGGTGGAGAAAGGGAGGAGAGGGAAGAGGAGGAGGAGAAGGTGAGTGGAGGAGGGGATATGATGAGGAATGAGAGGAAGGGAAGAGAGAGGGAGAGAGAGAGGGGGGGAGAAAGAGGTAGCAATGAGGTAAGTATGTAAGTGAGAGAGGGGGAGAGGGAGGGGAGGTGAAGGGAGGGTACGAAGGGAAGGGAACGGAAGGTGTGGAGAGCAGTAAGGGAGGGAGGGAGAGATAGAGGTAAAGAAGGGAGACGGAAGGAGGGAAGGGAGATAAGAAGCTAAGGGAGAGATGGAGGTAAGGGAGGGAGAAACGAAGGTATGAGAGGAGATAGACGGGGGTAAGGGAAGGAAAGATGGAGGTAAGAGGGAGAAACGAAGGTAAGGGAGGGAGGAAAAGAGGTTTGAAAGGGAGAGAAGTAAGGAAGGGAGAAACGGAGGTAAGAGGAAAGCGACGGGGGTAAGGGAAGGAAAGATGGAGGTAAGAGAGAGAGACACGGAGGTAAGGGAGGAAAAGACGTTAGAAATGGAGAGAAGTAAGGGAGGGAGAAACGGAGGAGAGAGGAAGGAAAAAAGACTATTTGCATCATAAAGAAAAGCCTAAAATACCATGATTTCGAAACGTCGATTGGCATATATGTACGAGTCTTCGCTTCTTTTTTCCTCTTTTATGTATTTTTGCTTCGCTTTGCATTCTGTGTGTGTGTGTGTGTGTGTGTGTGTGTGTGTGTGTAGTCATCTGTACTTAAACCTACACACACACACACACACACACACGACTTCAGACAGTCTTTAGGGCAAACATTACATCATCAAACATCAAGAAGAGTTTGCTCAAGATAACGGAACGGATCAGCTGGTGCTTGTTGGGAGATGATGGCGGTGGTGGTGGTGGTGGTGATGATGGTGGTGGTGATGGTATTGGTAGTGGAATCATCTCACTCTTGCTGTTGTTAAAATTTGTCACTCTTTGTTGATTGTGTTGTTTTTGCCATTCTTTTTTATCTTACCAAAGAGATTTTTTCCCTCTTTTCCTGGTTCACAATCTTCCCCTCTCCCTTTCTATACTACCGCCTAATCTCTCTCGTGTCATCCCAACCTTTGCCTTTTCCAACTCGTAGGGTGACGCTGAGACGGGAAGGAAAGGGAAAAAGAAAGGAAAAAGGTGAAAAGTCATTACCCTGACACTCGGCCATGTAGGCAAGGCTCAGGCCCTTGACCAATGTGGCTGTTAAAGATGGATGATGATGTTGATGATACTTGTGTTCCTCATCAAGAGACCAACATGTAGACACAATCCCTTGCCTCTTCCCTTCACTTCACCTCCTCCTTCTCCTCCTCCTCCTCTCCTCCTGCCCTCACCTCTTCACATCTGACTCACAGGTAAGGCCACACACACACACACACACACACACACACACACACACCCACCTCTGAGTCACTGTGGTCAACACCTGGTGGCAGACGATTAAATACCTGACGAGAGAGAGAGAGAGAGAGAGAGAGAGAGAGAGAGAGAGAGAGAGAGAGAGAGAGAGAGAGAGAGAGAGAGAGAGAGAGAGAGAGAGAGAGAGAGAGAGAGAGAAATCTTAAATATGTATTACTGGAGGAGGAGGAGGAGGAAGAAGAGAAGGAAAAGACTCTCACTCTCAATTGTAACAATTATTCTCCAACCTGTAACTCGTCACTCCTTCACGAGAGTCCGACTGAAACACAACGACAGTCACTCTCGCTTCGACGCTTCTTGTACATAAAGGCTACGAATATAGTTCGCCTTAAGGAAGCTGAAGTCTTAATCAACACCCTTTAAACGCCCCCCGACAAGCCCGTTACAATGTGCATAGGACCTGGCCAAGTCCACTATATTCTAATCGTCGTTTGTACATCTTCCACCTTTGTGTGTTCCCTAGTCCATGATATTCGTTTACTAGGGCCGTACTCTTAGCCCGGTAGGTGCGGGGATCATGTATCTTCAAGGCCCCTCTAAGCGAATTAATGAGAAAAAATCATCACTCACGCAAACCATTTCATAATATATAGTTCCAACGCATTTGTGATCAGTTTACGCATCCTCTATTTGCGGGGTTTATATCATGGTAAAAATCTGGCCCATAGCTTGTACACGGTAAGGCCACAAATTTGGCCCGTCGCTGTTACCGGGTTAAACCTTTCGTCGCCCAAGTACACATATTTGAAAAGACTTTCGTAGGAGTTTTGGGCATTTCCAGGGGTAGTTTTATGACCCTGGTGATAGTTTGACCCTTCTTCCGTACCGTGAACCTAAGATACCACTCGTAAGAACTCGACTGATATCCTTTTCGGCCTTTGGAAGTAGTTGATGTGATGGGTGGAGGCGTTTAACAGTTCCGACCTTACTGCCTCCATGTTATATTCAGCATCTGTCTCCGCATTACACCTGTTGTCGCTTCTGTGCATATGACCTGGCCCAGTCCACTTCATTTTCATCGTATCTTGTATATCTTCCACCTTGTCTTCCCCAATCCGTGTTGCTTGCTTTCTATCTCTACGTGTTTTCCCTCAGCTTCTGCCTCTACATTCCTCCTTGCAGGCATCTCAGCTTTTTCTCTTAATCTTTGCGAGGCGCCAAGATTCTGCAAGGACTGACAGGATACGCTGATTGTACACCTTTATCTTCAGGGAGAGTGGCAGGTTCTCTCTCTCTCTCTCTCTCTCTCTCTCTCTCTCTCTCTCTCTCTCTCTCTCTCTCTCTCTCTCTCTCTCTCTCTCTCTCTCTCTCTCTCTCTCTCTCTCTCTCTCTCTCTCTCTCTCTCTCTCTCTCAAGGTAAGGTAGAGGCAAGGTAGAAGAGGGACAGGATGGAGTGGGAGAAGATGTGCAGGGGAGGAGGAGGAGGAGGAGGAGGAGGAGGAGGAGGAGGAGGAGGAGGAGGTTGGATGGGAGAAGAAGACAGTATGTAATTGGGGTGTGTATGGGGGGGAGGTACAGGGCAAAGTAAGCGAGATTGGGTAAGGGCGTGAAAGGGAGAGAGAGGAAGAGAGAGAGAGAGAGGGCATGGGGCAGGATGATAAGGGTAAAGGACTGGAGGGACCAAGGATAAGGAAGGCCGGCAAGGACATCGTGAGAGAGGGATTAGAGGGGAAAGAGATAAAAAAAGGAAGACGAAAAAAAAGTTAGATAAACGTAAATAGATTTGGGGAAGAGTCGTAACTGGAATGAAGATAAAATAAGAAAATAGAAGTAATAGGAAAGAAATAAGGAAGAGACGTAGAAAGGGAAGTGAGACAGAAGGAACGAAGATATATAAAGAGACAGGGATAGAAAGACAGACACACAGATAGACAAAGACAAACACAGGCAGACAGAAAGACAGACACTACAGAGAGAAAATCAGACACAAATAGACAGGCAAACAGACACATTCAGAGAGAAAATCACACAAAAAGACAGGCAAACAGACAGAAAGACAGACATATGCAGAGAGAAAAACAGACACAAATAGACAGGCAAACAGACATATACAGAGCGAAAATCAGACACAAATAGACAGGCAAACAGACAGAAAGACAGACACAGAGATAAAAAATTGAAGAGTAAGAAACAGAAACTAGACAAGCCTAAAAAATAAAATATGGAAGAAGAGAAGAGAAAGAAAATAAGTAAAGAAGAGAGAGGAAAGGGAAAGCTGCAAAGATGTGTGTGCGTGCGTGTGTGTGTGTGTGTGTGTGTGTGTGTGTGTGTGTGTAAGGGAGGAGGGGAGGGAGGATGTTGGGGTGTATAGAGGGTAGGGGGAGGGGGAAGGAGGGGGGAGGGGGTCAGCCTATAAGCAGGTCTAGACGTCCGCTCATTATGCCGCGTGAGACAACAGGTTCTTCTTCCCTTCTTCGTCACCTCACCTGGACACGAATCACCTGGGCAATGTTCCTTTAGGTCAGAATCTTCCCTCCTTTCTTTCTTTCTTTCTTTCTTACTTTATTTTTTTTTTGCATTCTTCTTAATTCGTTTTATTCTTTTTCTTTTCTTCTCTTTATTTGTTTGTTTTTCTTCCTTGTTCGTTTCTTTTATCTTTTTTGTTTTTTCTCCTCATTTTCTTTCGTGTTTCTTTCTTCACTGGTATTTTTTTGTCATACTTTTTAGTAATTTTATTTTTTTTGTTTTCTTTTTCTTCTATGTGTTTTTCTCTTCCTTTTTCCGATATTTTTTCTGTTCTCAATTCATTTTCTTTCGTGTTTTCTTTCTCTTATTCTCTTATTTTCTCTTGTTTTCTTTCATTCTTCTTTTCTTCCTTTCTCGTTCCTTTCGTCATTCATTATCCATTGCCATTATTTCTCTTCCTTTTCTTGGCAATCTATATTCTTTTCTGTACACTCTGTCTCCCATTTTTCTTTTATAATCTTCCTACTTTAAATTCCTTTCCATCTTTTTTTTCCATTCTAATATTTTACTTTTTTCTTTTCTTGACAGTTTTCATTCACTTTATTTTTCTTCAGTTATTTTTTTCGTTTCTTTTATTGTCTTTCCTTTTCTCCGTTCTCATGGGTTATACTTCTCTAATCTTCTTCTTCAGGTCAGTGTCTTAATGGACTCTCACGTCTTATATTTTTAAACTACTCTGTTTTTCCATTACTATGCTTTTTTTTTTCATATGTCATTTTGCGGGGCGTTTGATTTCCCTCCTCATATACGAGTCATGCTATATAGACTTACTTGCTGCCCCCCTCACCCCCAACCAACACCACCACTACCATCACCACCAACCTCCTTAGTGGTGGTGGTGGTGGTGTTGATGTTTGTCTCTCCTCTCTCGTTCATTTCTTTTCTCTCTCTGTCATTGTCTTTCTGTACTTCTCTTTCTTCCCGTCTCAATCATTCTTTCACGTTTCCTTCTTTTTCCATCATTAACAATTCTACTTTCATTTTTTTCCTTCCTCTCCTCTTCTCACTTTCTCTCCTCTATTCCCTCTCTTTCCTTCCTTTCTTCACCTTATTTGATCTTGCTCTCCTTACCCTCCCTATCTTCCCCAGTGCCCGGAATGATGTGTTAAAAGGAGACAAACAGGGACGAGTGAACGAGGTAATGACGTTAGTTAGGAGACGGGAAACAAGGTGGAGTGATGGCCATGTGGGGGACAAGGACGTGGTGTTGTTTGTGGCAGAGAAAATAAGATAAAAATATAAACAGAGAGATGCAGTGAGGATGATTGAGACAGAGAAAGAAATAACGGAAATAACAGACATAGAGGAAGAATGTGGAGTAAAAACAAATCACAAAAAAAGACGGACAGATAGAAAGGGAAAGAGAGAGAGCAGAAAATAGTCAAGATAAACATAGTAGTAGATTAGTAATAATGAAATACAAGGATATGGCTTTATTTTTTTCCTCGAATAAGATGATGAAAAGGGTACGAGAGGAGAAAAAAGTGAATTGGGACAACGAAAAAACAACAACACAAACACCAACAGCAACAACGATAGCATTAAAACGGTGTGTGGGGGGGTCTAGAAAAGAGGGGGGTAACGCATTACTAGGGTGGAGGGAGGATGGGAGGAATGACCGTATTGGAGAAAGGAGGGAATGGGGGGTAGGAGGGATAGGCAGAGGAGGAAAGGGAGAGTGAGGGAAGGCTGGGTCATGTGTGGCTTGTGTTCTTTTGTTCTGGGCGTAAAGCGAAGATGAATAAAAGCGTCTGTTATTGTTCTCTCTCTCTCTCTCTCTCTCTCTCTCTCTCTCTCTCTCTCTCTCTCTCTCTCTCTCTCTCTCGACCCAGTTCAAACATTGATGATAAATATTGGCACAGGATGGAAACGAAAACAAGGGGTGGAAAAGGAATCGAAAAGGGAAAGTGAAGAGGAGGAGGAGGAGGAGGAGGAGGAGGAGGAGGAGGAGGAGGAGAAAAGGGGAGGAGTAATAGCAGTTGCAGGAGACAGATGACGATTAAAGGGAGGAGAGGAAGATGGAGAAAGAAAGGGAGGAAGAGAAGGGTAAAAAGTACTATCATTGGAGGAGGAGGAGGAGGAGGAGGAGGAGGAGGAGGAGGAGGAGCGTGACTAACACCAAGCTATTTTGACTATTTCCCCGCGGCGTTCAGTAGGGTCCAAGGAGGTGAGAGTAGGTAGGTGGATGTCAGGAGAGGGCGAGGAGGGAGAGGGAGAGAGGGAGAGAAAGAGAGGACAGGGGTGGATGACTTTCTACGGTCCAGTCTCTCTTGGATGACGTAGGAAATGAGTATTAAGACGCAACATTCTTTTAATTTTTGCTCCTTCTTCCTCTTCTTTTTTTTCTAATTTTTCCCACTTTCTGCAGAGGAGGGTGGCAAGAATTATTCAAGGGTTGCGAAATCTGCCTTACAAGGATAGACTTCAACATTTGAATTTGTATTTTCTAGAAAGGCGAAGGATGAGAGGAGACCGAACCGAAGTTTATATGAAGAAAGGCCTTAACCTGGTATAGCAGCGACGGGCCAAATTTGTGCCGTGATTTAAACCCCCCAAAAATAGATGACACATAAACTGATCACAAATGCTTCGATATATATTATGAAATGGTTTGTGTGAGTGATGATTTTTTCTCATTTTTCTCGCTTAGAGGGACCATTATTAAGAAACTGGATCCCCGCTGCTACCGGGTTAATAAGGATGACGTTAAGAAGGTTTTGGTTGTAAAAGAGCCGGGTAGGACACGTAGCAATGGGTTTAAGTCGGATAAATTCAGATTCAACAAAGACATAGGCAAGAATTGGTACACCGATAGAGTGGTGGATGAGTGGAACAAGCTTGGCAGTCATGTGGTGAGTGTCAAACCGATTGATACATCCAAAAATACGGTACATAAATTCATGGAAAGTGAGGTTAGGTGAGTTTAGGTTTACAGGAGCTGCCTTGCCTACCGACCTCTTGCAGACTCCTTACGTTCTTATCTTCTTTTGTTCTCAGTTGGCTCTTCTCTTTATGGATCCAGCTTCTCTTGTTCCTAAACCTGCTATCTAATTTCGTTTTTTCGGGTGGAGGGTGGAGGTTTTGTTGCTGGTCTAATTAGGTTTTTTTCAATTTGATCATGTTGGTCTTGTTTCTATTTCTTTATTTGGAACTGGCTGTTGTTGTTGTTATTTTCCTTTATATTTCCATTTTTTAACTTTCATGATTTTTTTTTCATTTTTCTCTTTTTTCTCTTTCTTGCTTCTTTTCTGAAACGCCTTTTTTATTTTTCAATTTTAGTTTTACTTTTTTTCTTTCTAGTTTTTTCCTCTTACTGTTTTCCTTCATTTCTTCTTTCCTCCGTTTTCTTTTTTTTCTCATTATTCTTCTTTTTCATATTTTCTCCTAACTGTCTTCCCACTCCCCCCTTTCATAAATCTCTTTTCAGTTCCCCATCACCTCCAGTCTTCAGTCACGAACATCACCAAACACAAACACACCACCACCACCACCACCAACAACAACAACAACAACAGTAATAATGATAATGATAATAGTAACAAAGATACTAATAACATCAATAATAATAATAATAATAACAATAACAATAATTCCATTCATTAAAACCTGTACTATATATATATATATATATATATATATATATATATATATATATATATATATATATATATATATATAAACACACACACACACACACACACACACACACACACACACACACACACACACACACACACACACACACACACACACACACTCAGCACCCCTTTCTTCGATACAATCTCACCTCCTATCATTCAATTAACCTGGCCTTAACCTGTCACCTTCTTGGCCCATACTCATCCATCACCGTTACCTTCATACCAATAATCCCTTTACCCTGCACCAAGAAGGTTCAACGCCCACATACTTGAGAACGACAAAGATTTAACTCTCCAACACTTGTACACTTGAGAACGACAATGATTTAACACTCCTCCACTTGTACACTTGAGAACGACAATGATTTAACAGTCCTTCACTTGTACACTTGAGAACGACAAGGATTTAACACTCCTTCACTTGTACACTTGAGAACGACAAAGATTTAACAGTCCTTCACTTGTACACTTGAGAACGACAAGGATTTAACACTCCTTCACTTGTACACTTGAGAACGATAAGGATTTAACACTCCAGTACTTGTACTCTTAAGAACGACAAAGCTTTAACACTCATACACTTGACAAAGACGAAGATTCAAAACACATGCACTTAATAACGTCAGAGATAGCAATATACTAAGCAATCCACTTTTTTTAATGAATTGTTTGCCATTGTTCCACTTGACTATCCATTTCCTCTTCCTTCCATCCGTCCACTTATCATTCCACTCATCCGTTGAACTAAAAAAAATATAAGTAAATACAAAAAAAAAGAAAATGTGTGCAACTGCTCTTGTCAAACATTACCATATTAAGTAAAGTTGGCAGCCTCTCTCTCTCTCTCTCTCTCTCTCTCTCTCTCTCTCTCTCTCTCTCTCTCTCTCTCTCTCTCTCTCTCTCTCTCTCTCTCTCTCTCTCTCTCTCTCTCTCTCTCTCTCTCTCTCTCTCTCTCTCTCTCTCTCTCTCTCTCTCTCTCTCTCTCTCTCTCTCTCTCTCTCTCTCTCTCTCTATCTCTCTCTCTCTTTCTCTCTCTCTCTCTCTCTCTCGTTCCTCCTTCTCCTCCTCTTCTAACAGCTTCTCCACTTCCTCCTCTCCTTTTCAGCCTTTCATCTCTTTGCAATCTCCTTCTTTATCTTCCTCTCCTCCTCCTCCTCCTCCCCCTCCTCCTCCTCCTCCTGCAATGAACGTTGAATGGAAGACAACACACTTAAGAGATAAAAATGAAAGAACAATTCAAAGATATATAAGTTCATTGTTTCCATTGTGTTAGTTTATGATGCTCGCTTCTTCTCCAGCTCATTCTTTGCCTTTGAGAGCTGAATCGTGAGTATGTGAGTGAGTGAGTGAGTGAGTGAGAGTTAGTGAATGAAGAAGGTTTTTGCAGTAAGTAGCGGGCTTTTTTTTCCACAGTTGATACCTTTTTTATGCCCTTGAACTGACTCTGTTGTAAAATAAAAATAAAAAAAGTAGAATGACTGGGCAAGGTGAATGAGTGAGTGAGTGATGGTGAGTGAACGAGTGAGTGTGGAAGCGAATAACAGACTGAATGTGTGAGTGAATGAGTGAATATATGAATGAGTGGATGAGTGAATAAGTGTGAGTGAGTGTGAGTGGGTTAGTGAGTCAGTGAATCAATAAGCAGCCAAATGAGAGACTAAACTAACTGACCGACAAACAGACTGACTGACTGGTGAGCTGACTGGCTGGTTGACTTATAGGGTGACTAGGCTAATTTACAGTCAAATGAAAACGAGGCAAAATATGGGAAAGGAAAGGGGAAAGGCGGAGTGACTGAACGAATGTGTGAATGAGAGAATCGCTAAACAAACAAGATGAACAGAAAATGAAATAGCGAGAATAAAACCAAACCAATAAAGAAGAAGAAATTGTGAAAATGAGATGGCGAGGAAAAGACGAGTGATATGCTAGTTGACTATGGAACATTTTTACAAACTGCCGGCTACCAAAATCTCTACAATGTGTTGATGATAAAAATGCTCTGAGGTACTCTTCCCGATAAAGGTTGTGATGTAATTTCTGACTTTCTTAAAACATTCCTTTCCTCTATTGGGGGGGAGTGCTTTGCGGGATGTTTTATAGCAGACAAGAGTAAAGCAGATACAAATGTGAGTAAGATAAATAATTGACTCTTTTTTTTTTTACAGTAAAGGAGACAGCTCAAGGGCACAAGAAAAGGAAACAATAATAAAAAAGCCCGCTACTCGCTGCTCCTAAAAAATAAAATAAAATAAAAATAAAAAGAGGTGGCCGAGAGAGGTCAATTTCGGGAGGAGAGGTGTCCTGATACCTACCTGGAGTTTGGTGAGAGTGCTCGGCGGGGTTTTCTCAATTTGTGTTTTGCCACTGGTCTGCCTCCTTTACTGTAAAAAACAAAACAAAAACACACACTTTAGGAGTCACATTTACAATACGTTCTTCCGTCTAATCAAAAGTTACGAAGTTCAGTGATTTCAGTGCATCCTAAAAACGAATATAATTTTGTCCAGGAGTTACACGATATTTTTTTATCAGGACTCATTCTCTTACTCAACAACTATCACTTTTTTTTTTTTTTTTACGTGTACACCTATAGCGCCGGTAGGCCTTTCTTGAGGGGCCTGGATGGTAGTCGGCCCCAGCACGTCATGGCGCAGGCAAGTGTTTATAGTGGCGCCATCTTCTCTTGGAGCTTACACCTTCATAATAATACTAGCATATGAAAGAAGAGGCAAATGCAGGCACACTAGAAGTTATATAACCACGCTTCATATTGTCAAGACGATTTTAGCTCTCAACAAATATTTTCAAAGGGCACAAAAGATATAAGTCGGGTTCCCAATTTTTTTTCACATTCCAGGTGCAGAAACCTTATCGAGCTACCACCAGGCTCATAAAACTGCCCATGAAAATACCCACAACCTCTACGATGGGTATGTAAGCCACGAAATGTTTGACAATGTGGCTAAGGGTTGTGTAGCAGCGCTGAGGTCTGAGTTCCCAAAGGTCTCTCTCTCTCTCTCTCTCTTATTTGTTTATTCTCCCATTTAATTTTCTATATTTTTCGTTCTTTTTTTTTTTACATGTTATTTTTTTCATTAGCTCCTCTTTCTTTGATTGTCTTCCTTTCTTCTCCTCTTCCCATTCTCTTTCTCAGCGGTTCATTATCATCTCATTCTCACCGTAATACTTTTTTTTATAAGCTCCTGTAAGCATAATCCCACCTCACCTCACTATCCATGAGTTTATCTAACCTCTTTTTTTACGTATCTATGGTACTGGCACTCACGACATGACTGCCAAGACTGTTCCACTCATCCACGACTCTATTGGTAAAACAGTTCTTGCCTATGTCTTTGTTGAATCTGACTATTTGTTTGATTTTTTCCATGTTTTGACACTTCCTAGTATTCGTGTCTTTTTCTTTCTAACATATTTTCTTTTTTTCCTTTTCTTAATTTTCCAGTAATCGCTTTTATTTTTCATTGCGTTAAACTTATGCTTACCTCCTCCTTCTCCTCTTCCTTGCCCTCCCGCACCTAATCCTCCCCCTCGATAGGTCTTCTGGTGTCTGTTCTTCCTATGTATTCCTATGTATTCCTCCTCCTCCTCTTCATATTCCTCTTCCTCATTCACCATCATCACCTCCTCCTACTCCATATTCAACAATGTTCTCGCGATGAAGCAATAAAATCCAAATAAGTCTGTGGCACACACACACACACACACACACACACACACACACACACAGTAAAAAAATTATGAATATGCTAATGTCTGTCTATAAATTGTAGTACATGATGATGATGATGATGATGATGATGAGGAGGAGGAGGAGGAGGAGGGAGCGAATGAAAAAGAAAGAGAAGATGAAGAGGAAGAAAAACAAGAACAGGATGAAGAGGAGGAAAAGACGGGGGAGATCAAGAAGAAGAAGAAGAAGACGAAGAAGAAAAATAAAAGAAAAAAGAAGAAAAAAAAAGAAAAAGACGAAGAAGACGAAGAAGACGAAAAAGAAAAAGAAGAAGCAGAAAAAGAAGAAGAAAACATGAGGAAAAAGAGGAAAAAATTAAGAAGAAAAAAAGGAGGAGGAGGAGGCGATCAGGAATGTATATCTCTTTCGGTGGTCCCATAATGGAGGTGAAGGTGCAAGGACGACCCACTAAACTGCTATTCTGGCGCAGGGAGCAGAAAAAAAAGAAAAAAAAAATCACAGTGAATCGTGTTTTATTGGGGGGAGCTGACTTGTGGTATTTTTATGAGTCGCAGGAGAAGGCAAACCACATATCACTGGCTTCTCATCGTCTTAACTTCTTTAGTAGCAGCGACAAGGCAGACAACATAATATTTCTCACTCTATCATCAATCAGCTATATTACTGGTGAAGGAGGAGGAGGAGGAGGAGGAGAGAGCGAATGGAAAAGAGAAAGAGAAGATGAAAAGGAAGAAAGAGAAGAACATAATGAAGAGGAAGAGGAGATCAAGAATAAGAAGATGAAGAAAACGAAGAAAAAGAAGAAGAAGAAGGAGAAGAAGAAGAAGAAGAAGGAAAAGAAGAAGAAGAAGAAGAAGAAGAAGAAGAAGAAGAAGAAGAAGAGGAAAAAATCAATCTGCCATTTCACTTTCATTTATTTTCTTATATTCTGTTTTGTCCTCTTCAATATATGTTTTCCGTGTTCCTCTTTCTCCGTCACTCAGAACAGGTGTTAACTTTCGTACATAAGTGGACAGGTAGAAAGGTGAGTGGTAGGATTAGCGGGCTTTTTATACACCTTTTTTTGTTGTCCTTGAGCTGTTTCTTTAGCTGTAAAAAAAAAAAAGAAGCGTGAAGGCAGACCACATTATATTTCTGACCACTATAATTTATCTTTTATATTATTGGTCGTCTCAACGCTAACCTTGCTTTATTCCGCTATTTCAGTCTCTCATTTGTTTTTCTTACAGTGCGTTTTGTCGCATTCCGTCTTTATCAATTTTTCGTATCCCTCTTTCTCTCCGTCGGTCAGTACGTGTGTTCTTTAATGGGCGTAAGTGACTAGGTAATACAAGAAGGTAAGTGGTAAGGGTCTCCACACAATGCAATAAGGAACTCCTCTTTCTCTACCCCCTACCCCCCCCTTCCTTACCCCGCTGCCTAACCTTACTCATATATAATCTTTCTGGGTACTTGACTCCTTGAATAATAGACACGAGAGAGTAAGGAAAACAGGAATGGACAATGAGCGGTTTTCTTCCTTGTATAAAAGGGACAGGAATAAAAAGTAACGCTGATTACTCTTTCTCTTTTTATACCTTTTGTGAATACCTGTCTTGAATTAATGGGCGCGAAAGTAAAGAAGACAAGGAAATTCGATGGAGGAGGAGGAGGAGGAGGAGGAGGAGGAAACAAAACAAACAAGAACGAGCAGGAAACCGATAGCTTGTTAGTATATGATGATGATGATGATGATGAGGAGGAGGAGGAGAGAAAATGAAAGTGGAAAGGAGAGGAGGTAGGGATGGGGGCGCAGAAGGGAATGGGCAATGTAAATTATAGGCAAATATTTAAAAGGGAAGGGGATTAAAAAACGCTTCCTATCTTTGCCTCATATATAGTCTTTGTCAATATGTGCTAAATTAGAGGACACGAGAGAGTAAAGAAGACATGAAGATGCGATGCGAGGTCTTCATCCTCAAAGTATTATATATAAAAAAAAAGCTGACATCCTTGACTCGATAATACTTTTTTGTGTGACTACCTGTCTTTAATCAACGGTCGCGAGGAGTAAGGACAGGAAGGTGCGATGCAAGGTCTTTCTCACATAAGGCAGAAAAAAACCCTCTAACTTAATATTCACCGTGGAGAGTTTTTTTCTGAACATTCTTCTTCGTTAACGATAAATAAAAAGAGAATTGTACGCCGGGAAGACGCAATGAGCATGAGGTCTTCTTCCTCCCTCAAGGCAGTAGGAACCCCCCCCCCCTTACTAAATCTTGTTTGTTAGCTCCTACTTGGTTTAATTAATGAGAAAAAGAGAGGATAAGTAAGACAAGAAGATGTAGGGAAATCTATTCTTCCACACACAAGCTAAAAGAGAAAGAGAAACACTGCTTAATCTTATTCTTACAATGGATAGTTTTTTTTAATATTTTTTTTTAACTTCTGAGAAAAAAAAGAGAATAAGGAAAACAGATAGACACAATGCAATATCTTCTTCCTCATACAAAGCACTAGGAGAAAAATAGGTGTTTGACTTTATCTTTTATCATGGACAATTTTTTTCTGAATACTTGGTTTAATTAATGAGAAAAAGAACGGATAAGTAAGACAAGAAGATGTAGGGAAATGTCTTCTTACACACACAAGGTAAAGAGAAAAAGAAACACTGCTTAATCTTATCTTTAAAATGGTTAGTGTTTTTACTATTTCTTTTAACAAATGAGGAAAAAAAAAGAAAATAAGGAAAACAGACACAATGCAATGTCTTTCTCCTCATTCAAAACACTAGGAGAAAAACAGGTGTTTAACTTTATCTTTTATCATGGACAATTTTTCTGAACATTTCTTACTTAATAAAAAAAAAAAAAGAGAATAAGGAAAACAGATTGACGCAATGCAATGTCTTCTTCCTCATACAAAGCACAAGGAGAAAAATAGGGGTTTAACTTTATCTTTTATCAGGGACAATTTTTCTGAACATTTCTTACTTAATAAAAAAATAAAAAAAAAGAGAATAAGGAAAACAGATTGACGCAATGCAATGTCTTCTTCCTCATACAAAGCACAAGGAGAAAAATAGGGGTTTAACTTTATCTTTTATCAAGGACAATTTTTGCTGAACATCTTTCTTACTTAATAAATAAAAAAAGAGAATAAGGAAGATAGGAAAATGCAATGCAATATCTTCTTCACAGTATGCAATGGAAATAAAAGAAAGAAAAAAGCAGCTTAACCTTTCAAACACCAAATAAAAAAAAAGCAAAAATATCCCCCTGCCGTCTCACCTGAGCACACCTGGCCGGGTTCCCGCGCGGCGCCCAGCAGGTGAAAGCCTCGCCGTGTTTAATTACCTTACGTCAGGCCGGTGATGCGTTCCCACTGCGACTGTGAATGGCTTTTTGAACTTCCTGCCAAGCTTTGTGTCTGATGGAAATGAAACGGACTTCAAGATGCAATTCACAAAGCCAGTGGGAAAGCGTCACTCGCACCGCTGACGGCTTCTTGAATTCTTTTTTTTTTTAACCTTGATCCGCCGCCATTTCTTAACCCGGTAGCAGCGGGGATCATGTTTCTTAAAGGCCCCTCTAAGCGAGAAAAATGAGAAAAAATCCTCATTCACGCAAACCATTTCATAATATATTTCTACGCATTTGTGATCAGTTTATGCATCATCTATTTTGGGGGGTTTACTGTGTATCATGGCAAAAATATGGCCCGTCGCTGGTACACGGTAAAGCCACAAATTTGCCCCGTCGCTGCTACCGGGTTAAAAAAAATTCTTAATCTGACCTATCTTACGATGTTACCTAATTCTAACACGGTAAATCCTTACAACACGTCGAATTTCTATTTTTTTTTTTTTACGGAATTGGAGACGAGAAGGACGCACGCAACACGCTGCTCTTCTTAAATAATATATAATAGATGGCAAAAGAATATATATGTCAACTTTAGTTAGGAGAGGTGTCTTATTGCTTTTCCTCTCTCTCTCTCTCTCTCTCTCTCTCTCTCTCTCTCTTTCTTAGGGACGAGAGATTCAATAACGATCGTCTTTTGTTTTTTGTTTATATTTTGCCCTCAAGCTGCTTCCGTTGCTGTAAAAATAATAAACATTTCTCCATCAGTTTAAGTAAAGAAAAATGGAAAGGAAAGCAACCCGCAGCACAGCAATAACAAATACTAATGTTTTAAATACGATAACCACTATTACCATTATCATTATTTTTACCATCACCAGTAGTAGTAGTAGTAGTAACATTATTATTATTATTATTATTAGTAGTAGTAGTAATTGTAGTAGTAGTAATACCTTAGTAGTCGTAGCAGTAGTAGTAGTCGTAGCAGTAGTAGTAGTAGTAGTAGTAGTAGTAATACCGTAGTAGTCGTAGCAGTAGTAGTAGTAGTAGTAGTAGTAGTAGTAGTAGTAGTAGTAGTAGTAGTAATACCGTAGTAGTCGTAGCAGTAGTAGTAGTAGTAGTAGTAGTAGTGTTCATGGAGGAATAAGGGGAAAAAAAATGAGGATAAGGAGAACGAAGAGGATGAGGATGAGGAGGGTGAGGATGAGGATGAGGAGGATTGCCAAAGCGAATCCTGTGGCAACCATCCCTTTCCTTGATATGGAGATAAGACGGAAAGAAATGAATTCAGGCTGGGAGTGCCCAAGGCTGCCGGGAGGGGAGGGGAAAGGGAGAGAATGGGGGTGTTGGGAGATGGAGGGAAGGAAGGACGAAATGAGGAGGAGGAGGAGGAGGAGAGAAAATGAAAGTGGAAAGGAGAGGAGGTAGGGATGGGGACGCAGAAGGGAATGGGCAAAGTAGAGTACAGGCAAATATTTAGAAGGGAAAGGGAGCGGAACGAAGGAGATGGGAGGAGAAATGAAATATAGGGCGCCAAGGAGGAGAAAGAGGAGGAGGAGTAAGGAAAGAAAGATGAAATGGGGAAGAAGATAGAGATGGGTAAAGGCGTGAAGAAAGGCCGAAAAGTGTAAAAAAAAAAAAGAGGAGAGGGAAAAGGAGGGGGAGGTGGTGGAGGAGGAAGAAAAGTTGGAAAATTAAGATAAAATGGGGAGGGAAAATGAATAAAAAAAGGTGTAAGTAAATAGGGAGAATGGAAGGAAAGAATGAGAAGGGGAGAAGAATAGGTGATGGGTAGGGAAAAGAAGTGGAAGGAAGAAGAATACAAATAGAAAATGGAGAAAGAAAAGGGAGGATAGGAGGAAAAGGAATAGAAATGAAGGAAAAGGATGAAAGAAATGGGGAGAGAGAGAGAGAGAGAGAGAGAGAGAGAGAGAGAGAGAGAGAGAGAGAGAGAGAGAGAGAGAGAGAGAGAGACTGTTTATCTTCCTTTCTCTTCCGCTCCAGTGATTAAGGTTGGGCTAAGCAAGGACCAAAGACTCTCTCTCTCTCTCTCTCTCTCTCTCTCTCTCTCTCTCTCTCTCTCTTGAGCATATGGTGGTGATGGCGATGATAATTAGGTGGGGAATGAGGTGAGAAGGGGGAAGGGGGGGGAAGGGGAAGGGGGGAGAGAGAGGAGGGGGAGATAGGGGGAGGGAGGGGTGGGGAAGGAAAAGGTGGGTAGAGGAAAGGAAGGATGGGAACCGAAGGGGGAGGGGAGGGGGAAGAGAAGGAAATGGTGGGGAGGGGAAAGGGGAGGGGGAGAGGGAAAGGTAAGGGTGGGAAGGGGGAAGAGGGGACTGGACACAAAGGACACAAAGGAAGAACAAACAACAGCAGACCTGCTGGTCCTTACGAGGCTGTTTGTGACAAGCTACACTAACTATCTAATCAAAGGTGGAAGATGAAGGACAGCAAAGGCGAAGGCTCCTCCCCACCCCCCCATCCCTCCAGCCAAAGCTGGCAGGATGGAAGGGAAGGAGAGGGGAAGGAGGGAAAGGGGAAGGGGGTGGGACGTTGATGGGTGACGGGTAGGAGGGGGTGGGTGAAGGAGACCAAATGATGATGATGATGATGGATGATGAAATATAAGGGCGTAAGGGGAAGAAAATAATGGGATATATAATGGATGAAGGGGATGGTTGTTGGCCCTAAATTGAATAATGAACGTGTAGAAAATGGAGTGTAGAAAGGGTATACTATAAGAGATGTAATTGGGGTATGGATGATGAGAGAAAATGGGGGAAGGGATAAAGAAAATGGGGAAGAGTTGATGGCGAAGGGGGTGACTTTGGAAGCATGTAATAGATAGGGATATGGGTAAAGAAATGGGGTGAGGTGACAAGGAGCAAAATGATATGGAAAAGATTGAAGGAGAGAAAGGAGGCAGAAAAGAAGGAAGAAAACAAGGAAGGAGGCAGAAAAGAAGGAAGAAAACAAGGAAGGAGGCAGAAAAGAAGGAAGAAAACAAGGAAGGATGGTAGAAAAGAAGGTATGGAGGAAAGATAGAAGGAAAAGAGGAAGGAATGAAGCTAAAAAAAAAGAAAGGAAGAAAGCGAGGAAAGAAGGCAGAAAAGAATGATTTAGTGAATGAACGAAGGCGAGGCAGGAAGAAGAGATGGAAGGAAAGAAGGAAGTCTGAAAGGAAGGAAGGAAGGAAGGATGGATCAAAATCAGAAAGAAAGGCGAAGAAAATCAGAAAATCAGTAAAAAAAAAGGAAAAGTTGGCAAGGATAGGAAAAGAAAACGGAATGGGGGAATATAAAAAGCGTTAAATAGGAGGAAAAAACGAGGAAAATTAAGCAAGAAAAACGAGAGAGGAGTACGAAGAGGAAAAGGTTGAAAAAATATAAAACAAGGAAAAGAAAGAGAAGAAGAGATGAAACAAGATGAATTTAGGTCGGGAAAGGGAGTAAAGAGGAAGAAGACGAAACAGAAAGGAAGATATAGGAATAGCGAGGGTATAATATTATTGAAAGAAAAACAAAACAAAAGGAACACAAAGAAGAAATTAAAAAAAAAGTGAGGAGGAGTAGAGGAGAGGAACAGAGAAGCGAGAGGCGACAAGAAAACAAAACAGGATGCAATTAGTGAGAAACGAGTATAAAGCAATAACGAATGAGGCGGATAAAGAGGAGGAGGATGAGTAAGAGGAGGAGGAGGAGGAGGAGGGGGAAAGTTGGAAAGTTTCATTTTAGTCGGCGCAACATTGGGAGGAGGAGGAGGAGGAGGATGAAGAAAAGGAGGAAGATGAGGAGGCGAAGAAGAGGAAAAAAGAGGCGAAAAACGAGGAGGAAAAGGAGGAGAAGGGGGAGGAGGAGGAGGGGAAGTAGGAGGAGTAGGAGGAGGAGGAGGAGAAGTGAAGGGAGCATCCTTGCAAATTCCGTGCAGTAGGTCACCTCGAAAAGATGTCTTCCTTGCGATTTTTTGTTCCTCTATTCGCCACGTCCTTGTAGGGAGGAGGACGAGGAGGAGGAAGAGGAGGAGGAGGAGGAGGAGGAAACATAGAAACATGGACTAGCAGGCAGCAGAGAGCCTGTTGGCTCATTACTAGGCTGCCTGCTTTCAGTGATTTAATCAATCCGTCAGCCACAGGAGTGGCTTGCAGGGAAGGATTAAAACACTTGTGTACCAACTCTTGGGAACGTTCAGTTCACACCCGTTGCTGCAGCAAAGTGGCGATCAATGCGCTTCTTGAAAGAGTTGATGGTCTCTACGCTAACCACTTCTGCAGGAAGGCTGTTCCAGTGGCGAACAACTCTATTCGAGAAATAACTCCTGCCGATGTCTGTATTGCATCGCTTTGCTTGAATTGTTTTTCCGTTGTTTCTTGTCCTCGGGTTAGTTTGTACCGTGAAGAGTTTGGAGTGATCAACGTTGCTGAGCTTGTTCAGGTACTTAAAGACTTGTATCATGTCTCCCCGCAGTCGTCTCTTTTCCAACGTGAAGAGGTTCATGATATCATTCCAGTTAATTTGTATTACAAACGATCTCTCTCTCTCTCTCTCTCTCTCTCTCTCTCTCTCTCTCTCAGCGACCTTGATGCTACTGAATAAGAGGAGAAGCGTGGAGAATGGAAGAGGCAGCGAGGAGGGAGGGAGGGGAAGGAAAAGGGAGGGGAAGGGGAAGGGAGGGGAAGGGGAAGGGGAGGCTTGGGAAGAATGTAAAGCTGGGATCATACGCTATTTATTATGTGCGCGATACGTCGGCACTCATTACGTTCCCAGAGCCCTTGAGCCTGTGGTGGGTAACAGCCCTATTATTACCCCGGGACAGAGGGCAGGTGTGACATCCGGGTTACCTGAGCTTACCTTCCCCGGGGACCCATCTATTGTCCAGCCGGAAAGGGAGGATGAACAGATGGGATTTTTTGAACTCATTGTATACTTTTTTTACTCATTGTTTACTTTTTTTACTCATTGCTTATTATTTTACTCATTGTTTACTCATTGTTTACTCATTATTTACCGTGCGTCGAGTGCCCAGGGTGAAATCGAGCAAGGGTAAGAGAATTCGTAGCTAGGTAAGTTAACCACAACATCAGTCACTTGGGAAGGATACGAGTAAAACTGATAAAGGGAGAAAGGGGTAGAAAGGGGGGAATATGAAAAGAAAGATGAGGAAATAAAGGACTTAAATATTATGGGGGCAAGAGGAGAGGAGTGAAAGGAAATCAAGAAGGGGAGTGGCGGAGTAGAGAATGAGGAGAGGACTAAAGGGGAAAGTTGCAAAGGTAAAGGTATGCGACGGAGATGAAGGAAAAGAAAAGAGAAAAAATAGTTGAAGTAGAAAAAATGATTGTTTGTTTGTTGCATTGAGAAGTTTTGTGTTTGCGTTATTTTGAAGAAGAAGAAGAAGAAGAAGAAGAAGAAGAAGAAGAAGAAGAAGAAGAAGAAGAAGAAGAAGAAGAAGAAGAAGACGAAGAAGAAGAAGAAGAAGAAGAAGACGAAGAAGAAGAAGAAGAAGAAGAAGAAGAAGAAGAAGAAGACGAAGAAGAAGAAGAAGAAGAAGTATGTAGAGCAGTAAGACGAAATAGAAAAAGAAGAAGACGGAGAAAAAAAAGAAGAAGAAAAAAAGTATGTAAAGCAGTAACACGAAGAAGCAGAAGAAGAAGAAGAAGAAGAAGAAGAAGAAGGAAAAAACGATAGAAAAAGAAAAAAAATATAATTGGGAACGAGTATTACAGGACAAGGTAAGTGACGCTCGTGTTTACCTGACCTGGAAGCCTCTAAATACCTTTGCCTAATTGTTCACTTCGATCCCACCACCTTACTTAGCACGTGACCCTGGGAGGCGAGGTGGGGGGGGATGGATGTGGTGGGGGGGGGAGGTGTTAGTGGTGGTATTGGTATTGGTAGTGGTGTTTCTTACTCTTCTTTCTCCTTCTACTCCTCCTCCTTCTTTTCTCCTTCTACTCCTCCTTCTTTTCTCCTTCTACTCCTCCTCCTTTAAAATCTTCCTACTCTATTTCCTTTGCCTACCAATTATACTTTTCATCTTTCTCCTTCTCTTCTTTCACCTTTTCTTTTTCCTCCTCCTCATCTTCTTCCTCCTCCTCTTACATTTCTTCCTCTTCTTCCTCCTCCTCCTCCTCCTCGTTCACTCTTCCTTGTCAACCTTGCTCTTTTCCTGCTCCTATCTCTCTCTCTCTCTCTCTCTCTCTCTCTCTCTCTCTCTCAACTCGTTAGCAAACCTGTCCGCGGTGCTAATGGGGGCCGAGAGAGAGAGAGAGAGAGAGAGAGAGAGAGAGAGAGAGAGAGAGAGAGAGAGAGAGAGAGAGAGAGTGTGTGTGTGTGTGTGTGTGTGTGTGTGTGTGTGTGTGTGTGTGTGTGTGTGTGTGTGTGTGTGTGTGTGTCCTTCATTCCCTCCTCGTTGCTCTCCCAGCCTACCTGACGGTCTATTCAAGGTTCAGGTAATGGCTTAAAATAGTTTGCCAATTCTCTCCTTCTAGAATACATAAATAGACAAAGATGAAATAGTTTAAAATAGTTTGCTAATTCTCTCCTTCTAGAATACATAAATAGAAACAAAGATGAAATGGCTTAATATAATTTGCTAATTCTCTCCTGGAATACGTAAATAGACAAAGATAAAATGGTTGAAAATAGTTTGCTTACTCCCTCCTTCTAAAAGACACAAATAGAGACAGACAGACAAGATGAAAGAGAAGGAAGAAAAAGGGACGATGATGATGATGATGATGAAGAAAGTTATGATGTCCAGGTAATAGTGTTTTCTTGTATGGTTTGTTTGTTTGTTTGTTTGTTTGTTTGTTTACTCATTTCCAGACCCATTCTCAAACCCACAAGTACACTCGAACCCCCCCCCAAAAAAAAAGAAGAAAAAAAAAACCCAGTCTGAAAAATACTCAAAATAGTCACCGTAAAAAAAAAAAAAACAGGCTGAAAAATAATTAAAATACAGTCAAGGTAAAAAATAAAAATAAAATAAACGATTACAGTAAAATATAAAAACTGTAAAGACTCTCTCTACCTACTTATCTATCTATCTATCTATCTATCTGTCTATCTATCTATCTATCTGTCTATCCTACATCCTTAGCAACACACACACACACACACACACACACACACACACACACACACACACACACACACACACACACACACACACAGATACACATAAAAGGAAGAAGGGAAAAAACATATGAGTGATGCCTGACAACGAAGGAAAACAAACACGCCTTGATGAGTATGTTAATGAGTTGCTCGACGAGGGATGGCAAGCAAATAAATGACGAATGGGTGTAAACAGACAATGAGGAGACTACAGAGATAGCTATGCAAAGTGGTTCATTCCCCGTTAACGATGCAAATTGAGAGAAGGAAGATTTTGAAAGAAGGAGGAAAAGGAAGAGAGACAGGAGGCGAAATTAGAAAGCACAGAGAAAGATTGAATGATAAAAAAATAAAGTAAAGGAATAGAGAAGTGTAAAGAAGTAAAGAAAGATAGGAAGAGGCAAAATTAGAAAGGACAGAAGAGAAAGATTGAAAGATAAAAAAATAAAGTGAAGGAATAGAGAAGTGTAAAGAAGTAAAGAAAGAAAGATAGGAAGAGGCAAAATTAGAAAGGACAGAAGAGAAAGATTGAATGATAAAAAAATAAAGTAAAGGAATAGAAAAATGGAAAGAAGGAAGAAAGGAAACAAAGATAGGAAGAGGCAAAATTAGAAAGTAGAGAAAGATTGAATGATACAAAAATAAAGTAAAGGAATAGAAAAATGGAAAGAAGGAAGAAAGGAAACAAAGATAGGAAGAGGCAAAATTAGAAAGTAAAGAAGAGAAAGATTGAATGATACAAAAATAAAGTGAAGCAAGGGAGAAAAGGAAAGAAGGAAGGAAAGAAAGAAAGATAGTAAGAGAAAAAATAAAATAAAAAGTAGGAGAGAAAGATTGAATGATGAAAAAATAAAATGAAATAGGAACAAAATGGGAAAAATAAATATGAAAGAAAAAAAATTATTATACTAAAATCAATTGAAGGAAGAAAGAAATGAAAAGAAGGAAGGGAAGGAAAATTACGAAGAGGCAGAAGCAAAAAAAAGTAAGAGAAAGATTGAATAATACAAAAAAAAATGAAATATGAACAAAAGAGGAAAAATAAATATGAAAAAATGAAAGAAAACAAAATACACATAGATGGATACTGATAATAAGTTGATAGATAAATACACGGAAAAGAAAGACAGTTAGATAAAGAAAAAAGACAAAAAGACAAGGAGAAAGCGAGGAAAACAAAAATACTTAATCACTGAATGAATAAATAATCAAACAAACCCACAGACAAATAAATATAGAAAATAACAAAAAAAAGAAATGAAAAAGTAACATGACAGTACCAGAAACGAGTATCATCAGCTAAACAAAGAAAAAAAAAAGCAGTTGGCCTTGAAAAATATAAAGAAAACGGGTTGCGACTGAATGCCCGGGCGGTAGATGGCGCAGTTCCAGAGAAAAAGAGTTGCACCTCCGTCTGGTAATCCCCTTTTTACACATTGGCTTCAAATATTGTGGGGCTTAACGTAGCACGCGTGTCCTTCAGGTGGCTAAAGAGACATGACGGAGGAGAGGAGGAGGAGGAGGAAAGAGGAACTAAGAAGATGCGGAGGTTAAAGAAAGAAGGTATAAAGAAGTATGGCTGAAAAGATGATGAGGCAAAGGAGGGAAGGAAAGAAGGATTGAGTCTGAGGGTAGTAATGAAGGGAGATGGGATGGTGAGAGGGAAGGAAGGGAGGAGGGAGGGAGGGAAGAAAGAAAGAAAGAAAGGAAGGAAGGAAGGAAGGAAGGAAGGAAGGAAGGAAAGGTTTAAGAAAGGAAGGAGAGGAGGAAGGATGGAGGGAATGAAGGAAGAAAACCAACAATGTACGTAGGAAGGAAGAAGGATGGATTAAGGAAGGAAGAAAGAAAGAAAGAAAGAAAGAAAGAAGGAAAAGAAAGTACCGACCGACCGACCGAACGAACGAAATAGCGAAATAAACAAATAAACAAATAAACAAAGAGCGAAGAAAGGGAGCGGGGTAGCAAATGGGGAGGAAAGAAGAGGAAAATTAAGCAAAAAGGAGTAATAAAACTAAAGGAATCCGTGAGACAAAGGATCAACCGTAAAGTGAAAGGACTCGAGAGAAACACGGTCAATTGGTCACTGTTCTCACGCTTCTCTGACCTTCCTTCCCACTTTCTTTCTCTACATCTTCTTTTTAGCCTTCCTTCCTCTTTCTGGGTGTTGAGTTTTCTTCTTTCTTTCTTACGTTAATCTAGGAACTCAGCAAACAGCCCCTTCAAGAATAGCCAGCCCTTGACACCCTAAACCCCTCTCCTCCCCTTCCTCCCCATCGCGAAGATCCTGGTCCCGTCACTGTCTGGGGCGAGGCCGACCCCTCAGCTCTTTACGTCAGAGCGTCCTCCTAAAATTAAAACAGCCCATTCCATTTGACGACTTGTTGACTCTCTGGCTGACCCTCCCCCATCCCAGGCCTCATTATGCATTGCTTCCTGCTTCTCGTCTTTGTTTCTTGTTTCTTTTTCCTGTGTATCTTTTCTTCCTCCCATATTTTTTCTTTCTTTTCATTTCTTCCTTCTTTTGCTTTCTTCTTACTCTTAATTTTACTCTTTGCTATTCCTCTTTTTTTTTTCCTTCCTTTCTGTTATTCGTGTTTTGCCTATTCTCTTTTTCTTTCTACCTTCCTGCCTTCTTCCGTCCTTCCTTACATTATTTCATTTATCCTTCATTTTCTTTCTCTCTTCCTTCTTTTCTTTCTTTTACATGTTTTTCCTCCTGCTCCTCGATTCTCAACTATTCTTCCTCCTGTTTTTGTTTTACTCTTCTGTTCTTCGTGTTGTTCGTCATCATCATCATCATTACCTCCTCCTCCTCCTCCTCCTCCACCCTCCTCCTCCTCCTCCTCCTCCTCCTCCTCCTCTTTTGTGCATGGCGTGGTCATTTGCTCGTCCTTCCACTCTCCACTTTTTGCGCTCCATTCCCGTCCCTTCCCTCCACCCTCCCCCCCCTTCCCTTGCGCATGTTCTTATTCATTTGTCAGCTTTCCTCCCTCCCCATCACATAACCCCCCTTCTTCACCTCCTCCCCTCCCCCCTTCACTCCCCTTCACTGCCCTCCCTTCTCATGTACACACGCAACGCTATCCATCTCTTCCTTCTTCCACCCTCCCGTCACCTTGTTCTCCTTCTCTTCTCTGTTTGTTGGGCGTTTCCTGGTTGTGCTTGTGATTCATCTTCTATTTCTTCTTTTTTCTTTCTTTCTTTTCCTTCTTCTTCTTCTTCTTTCCATCCTTTTTTTTTCCCTTCTGTTCATTTATCTTGTCTTGATCTTTGCTTCCTGGTTTAAATTCCTTCTACTTCTTCTTCTTCTTCTTCTTCTTCACATCCTTTCCTAGTTTCCCTTTTCTATATTAATCTTTCTGTTGTTGCTTCCTGGTTTATATTCCTTCTTCTTCTTCTTCTTCTCCTTCTTCTTCTTCTTCTTCTTCTTCTTCTTCTTCTTCTTTTTCTACAGATCCTTTCCTATTTTACCTTTTATATATCTTCCTGGTTTATATTCCATTGTCTTCTTCTCCTTCATCATCTTCTTCTTCTTCTTCTTCTACACATCCTTTCCTAGTTTCCCTTTTCTATATTTATCTTTCTGTTTTTGCTTCCTGGTTTATATTCCTTCTTCTTCTTCTCCTTCATCTTCTTCTTCTTCTTCTTCTTCTTCTTCTTCTTCTTCTTCTTCTTCTTCTTCTTTTCATCCTTTCCTATTTTCCAGCCACTTCATTTCTCTTACCTTCCTTTTCTTGTTTCCTTGTTTTTATTCCTTTCTTTTTCTCAGTCTTCCCTCCTTTTTTCATATCCGTTTTCCTTCCTACTGTTATTCAATGTGGTTCTTCTTATTCGTTTCCATCCTTTAATTTTTTTTCCTGGTATTCCTTTATTTCTTCATACTTCAACTCATTATAATTAACGATCTTCACATGCTTTCCTACTATCCATTTCCCTTTCTTCTTTTTTCTCTGAACTTCCTTTCCTGGTTCTTTATCTCTTTCTCAGCATTTGCCTCGTTTTTTAAATTTCCCATTTCCTTTATTGCATGATATTAAATCATCCCTTTCTTCCTTTCTCAAATCCTTCCTTTCATTTAGTATTTCTTTGATTTTCTATTCGTCACAGCCATCAATTTTCTATCTCCTTTCCATCTTTTTCCTTTTCCTTTTGTTCTTCCATACTTCTTCTCTTCCTTCCTTCTTTCATTCCCTAAATCATCCCTTTCTTCCTTTCTCAAATCCTTCCTTTCATTTAGTATTTCTCCTTGGCATTTTCTATTCGTCACAGCCATCAATCTTTTCTATCTCCCAATTTCCATCTTTTCCACTCCTTTTCCTTTTGTTCTTCCTTACTTCCTCTCTTCCTTCTTTCTTTCCTTCCCTAAATCATCCCTTTCTTCCTTTCTCAAATCCTTCCTTTCATTTAGTATTTCTCCTTGGCATTTTCTATTCGTCACAGCCATCAATCTTTTCTATCTCCCAATTTCCATCATTTCCACTCCTTTTCCTTCTTTTCCCTCGCGTTCATCTTCCTATCGCTTAATATAAAACTTTTCACTCTTCCATCTTTTGATTTTAAGACGTTTCACGCACCCACATCCAATCCCTATTTGTGCATGGTTTTATCCACACTATTTCCTCATTTTCTTTGCATGGTGCTCGGTACAAATGTCCTTCTAACGTGCATGATACCAGGCACTGAATCACACACCTTCCTTTTTGGCCACGATTAATTCTGGTGCAACAAGAATATCTGCATCGCTTCAAGGTCACTGTTTCGCCCTCCTCCTCTCTCGGCCTGTGTGTTCCCTTCCGTCCACTGATGCATGCTGCTCGCCTCCCTTCCTACCCGCCCCGCAAAGAGATTCATTCACCAGTGCTCATTCGTTAATCATCAGTATATACAAGCTCCTGTTCACCCACTAACCCACTGACACAGAGACCCATTGACTCAGAGACAGGACAGCATTCGAAGTTACACACACACACACACACACACACACACACACACACACACACAACTGAAAACAAACACAATACGAAAGGAAAGAAAAAAATAAGGAAGAAGAGAACAAGGGAATGAAAGGGAGAAGAAAGGAAAACAAATGAACACAAAGCACGAAAAAAAAAAAGAGGAAAGGAAAGGAAGTAAAAAAAGGAAGGAACGAAGAAAGGAAGATAGAAAGTAACAAAAACAAAACAAACAAGGAATCAAGAAAGAAAATACATGAAAGAAAATGAAAAAGGAAGGAATGAAGGAAGGGAGGTACGAAAGAAAGTAAGAAGACACGAAATAAAGAAAAAGAAATAAAGGAAATGAAGAAAGGAATTAAAGGAATGGAAGCAAAAAAGAAAATAAATAAGATAGAAGAAAAAAGTAGAGAAATGAACAAAGAAAAGGAGTAAGACACTATGAATAACAAAACAAACAAACAAACGGTGGGTGAGTAGTTGGCGTCCAGGCGCGGAGTTCAGGAGGACGCCCGCCCGCCGCCACAAGCTGAGATTAATTCAGCCATCGCCGAGTGGCAAATGATCCCCCCACATGTTGTCCTGCTTATCAACTCGAACTCAAGAGGATCTAAGACGAGCTCGGGGAGGGGAAGGGCGCGGGGAAGAGCAGCAAAAGCCAAGTAAGGCGGCGTCACTATAAACACTTCCCTATGCCATAACAGGTTGGGGTCGACAATTAGGCCCCACCAAGAAAGCCTACCCGCGCCATAGGCAGAAAATAATAAATGGAAAGGAGAAAAACGAAGGAAGGAATGAAAAAATAAATAAATAAATAAAAACAAACAACCCCTCCCCTTGTCGAACACATATACCGGTATGCAAGACAGCAACATCATTGTGGTGGTCATCCTTCTCCCCATCCGCTTCAAGCCTCGACTTAACGCAATGCAGACCCTCGACTTAAATGCAAAGTGCCGCCGCCTTTAGCGTTCAGGTCACGTGTGCGTATACAGCTCCCAGATGGCGTACACACACACACACACACACACACACACACACACGCACAAAATAAAGATATATATTGATCTAGAAATAGATATATAGATAGAGATAGATAGATAGATAGATAGATAGATCGATCGATCGATAGAGAGAGAGAGAGAGAGAGAGAGAGAGAGAGAGAGAGAGAGAGAGAGAGAGAGACTTATTAAGGCGGCGTCACACTGGTCATATTTCTCCCAACATGTTGCTCGTTTTTGTTGGCGGTTGGGCAAAATGAACAACCACCAACAAGATTTGGCGGATCGGGAAGGAAGGACAACGGTTGGTTGGTTGGTTGGTTGGGAGAAATCGGGGTCAAATGACATTCGTGCTATTAACTGTAAATGTAAATTGAAAATCAATCATCGTACATATTTACTCAAATTGTCAACTGTAAAACTCCAAAAACCGACGTACATGTGCAAGTATGTGTTTGTGATTTATTTTTCCACTGTGTAAAGTTATTTATAACACTCAACTGACGGTGATGGCATGCTGGGCGGAGTCTGTGCCTGGCGCGAGGTAAACAGACTGTTGGGATGGAGAACACTGCCTCTTCTGACGCTTCTGCAGTCGTAGCTCATGCTTCATTATGTACAATGCAGCAGCACAGTCTTCTAAAACCTAGCTCAATATCCTTCCGATTTATGGTAAACTGGCTGGAGAGATGCTGGCGCGGTGTTTGTTGTTGTTGGAGCGCGGCGTCAACACAACAGTTCAGGGTCAATGCTGTGTGATGCACAACATTGTTGTTTGGTGATATCACCGACGAAAACAAGCAACATGTTGGGAGAAACTTGCCCTGTGTGACGCCGCCTTTAGCAGGATCTCACCCAGTGCCAAGGATAGGGAAAGTTTGGCCGCGTGCTGCGGAGCCATAGAACAGGAGAGGTTGGCCACTCCCTCACAGGCGCCACGTTGTTATCAGAAGAGCCAAGCGAAGTGTAAATGGATTTGACAAGGCTTTCGTTGGAGTTTTGGGCATTTCCAGGGGTAGTTCCCTCTGGTAGTTTGACCCTTCCGTACCATGAACCCAAACAAACACTCTTTAAAACCCGGTTATTCTCCTTTTTTGTCTTTGGAAACAGTTGATCTGAGAGGTAGAAGCGTCTGAGAGTAACGACCCTTGAGTTTGTGGTGGGAGAGAGCCCATTACCGTGGGACACAGGGCCAGTGTGACATCCGGGTTGCCTCAGTTTACCTTCCTTTTTTGTTCTCTCATCATTGTGCTAACTTTATTTTCCTCCTTCATTCTCCCGCCTCCCGGCCCGGACAGTCCACGTGCAGCTCACCCAGCACGTGGGCGACTCTTTGCAACTGGAGACGACGTTAACTGGGCGTGGAACAATACGATGCCCGTTTACTTGTTTTACATTTGTGGTGGTTTACTGAACTGAGGCAGACCGACGTTATGTATGCAGGTCTTCCTTTAAAATCTGGCTCTCCTAAGCGTAATACAGGTGCAGAAATTAACTGAGTGTGGTTTAGTACATGGAGACAGACTGGAACTACGTATATATTATCTTTGAAAAAATGGCTCTTTGAAATTGGATGCGGCGTTAGCTGGGTCCGGATTAATACATGGAAATAGACTGACATTATGTATATATTTTGTATTAGAAAATGGCTATTTGACACTGGATGCGACGTTACCAGGGTCTGGATTAATACGTGTAAATAGACAGACTAGCATCATGTATATCTTACCTTAAAAAATGGCTCTTTGACACTTGCTGTGGCACTAACTAGGCGTGAATAATACGTGCATGGCTGAAATTTTATACATGTTGCCTTAAATAACGGCTCCTTGAATCTGGGTGCTGCGGTAACTACATAGGTAAGAGGTAAAGTTGGGGTCTCCGCAATAGCTGCGCGTGGCCTCAGTGCTCACTGGGGAAACCTGCGGAAGGTAAACTGTGGTAAACTGTTAACTAAGGATGCCACTAAATGCTGTAATACTCAGGGCCGGAGACAAACCGGCATTGTGTGTGTACAGTCTTAAAAGAAACATAACTCTCTCGAATCTAAACCGGGGCCGCAATCACCGTGTTCATAAGTGACGTATTTGAATGGTTCACGGTCTCCCAACTTATTCAATATTTATTTTGATTATGATTTTTTTTCCAAGAAATTGATAAGAGAAACAGCAACACACTATCACTACTCTGTTGTCATTTCCTTCAATACAACAGCAGCAATTCTTGCAACTAATTCTTCTGTTACCACCGCAAGGGTCCTGAACGAGTCACACCTACAAGCTTTCCTTCTCCTAAGCTTTTTAACAACCTTCGGTGGCGTCACAGCAGTTTCCCGTGAAGGTAGTTTTTCTTCTTTCTCTGTTACTGTGATTTCATTCGTTTCATTGGCTGGCAGAATCTCCTTTGTTATCTCTGTTCGTTCTGTTATCAGAGGTCCATCGCCATTTTCGGTAACATTCTTAGTCTCCACAGAAGCCTCCTTAATGGTTTCCTGTGAAGGTAGTTTTTCTTCTTTTTCTGTTACTACAACTTCATTCGTTTCATTGGCTGGCAGAATCTCCTTTGTTATCTCTGTTCGTTCTGTTATCAGAGGTCCATCGCCATTTTCGGTAACATTCTTAGTCTCCACAGAAGCCTCCTTAATGGTTTCCTGTGAAGGTAGTTTTTCTTCTTTTTCTGTTACTACAACTTCATTCGTTTTATTGCCGGGCAGAATCTCCTTTGTTATCTCTGTTCGTTCTGTTATCAGAGGTCCATCGCCATTTTCTGTAACATTCTTAGTCTCGAGAGAAGTCTCCTTAATGGTTTCCTGTGAAGGTAGTTTTTCTTCTTTCTCTGTTACTGTGATTTCATTCGTTTCATTGGCTGGCAGGATCTCCTTTGTTATCTCTGTTCGTTCTGTTATCAGAGGTCCATCGCCATTTTCTGTAACATTCTTAGTCTCGAGGGAAGTCTCCTTAATGGTTTCCTGTGAAGGTAGTTTTTCTTCTTTCTCTGTTACTACAACTTCATTCGTTTCATTGCCTGGCAGAATCTCCTTTGTTATCTCTGTTCGTTCTGTTATCAGAGGTCCATCGACATTTTCTGTAACATTCTTAGTCTCCACAGAAGCCTCCTTAATGGTTTCCTGTGAAGGTAGTTTTTCTTCTTTTTCTGTTACTTCAACTTCATTCGTTTTATTGTCGGGCAGAATCTCCTTTGTTATCTCTGTTCGTTCTGTTATCAGAGGTCCATCGACATTTTCTGTAACATTCTTAGTCTCCACAGAAGTCTCCTTAATGGTTTCCCGTGAAGGAAGTTTCTCTTCTTTTTCTGTTACTTCAACTTCATTTGTTTTATTGTCGGGCAGAATCTCCTTTGTTATCTCTGTTCGTTCTGTTATCAGAGGTCCATCGACATTTTCTGTAACATTCTTAGTCTCCACAGAAGTCTCCTTAATGGTTTCCTGTGAAGGTAGTTTTTCTTCTTTTTCTGTTACTTCAACTTCATTCGTTTTATTGCCAGGCAGAATCTCCTTTGTTATCTCTGTTCGTTCTGTTATCAGAGGTCCATCGCCATTTTCGGTAACATTCTTAGTCTCGAGAGAAGTCTCCTTAATGGTTTCCTGTGAAGGTAGTTTTTCTTCTTTCTCTGTTACTAAAGTTTCATTCATTTTATTGCCGGGCAGATTATCCTTTGTTATCTCTGTTCGTTCTGTTATCAGAGGTCCATCGCCATTTTCTGTAACATTCTTAGTCTCCACAGAAGTCTCCTTAATGGTTTCCTGTGAAGGTAGTTTTTCTTCTTTTTCTGTTACTACAACTTCATTCGTTTTATTGCCGGGCAGAATCTCCTTTGTTATCTCTGTTCGTTCTGATATAAGAGGTCCATCGCAATTTTCTGTAACATTCATAGACTCCACAAATGTCATCGTAATGCTGTTCTGTGAAGGTAGTTTTTCTTCTTTCTCTGTTACTAAAGTTTCATTCGTTTTATTGCCGAGCAGAATCTCCTTTGTTATCTCTGTTCGTTCTGTTATCAGAGGTCCATTGCCATTTTCTGTAACATTCTTAGTCTCCACAGAAGTCTCCTTAATGGTTTCCTGTGAAGGTAGTTTTTCTTCTTTCTCTGTTACTAAAGTTTCATTCGTTTTATTGCCGGGCAGAATCTCCTTTGTTATCTCTGTTCGTTCTACTTTATGAGGTCCATCGCTCTTTTCTGTTGCGTTCCTTCCCTCCACAAATGTCATCGTAATGCTGTTCTGTGAAGGTAGTCTTTCTTCTTTCTCTATTACTAAAGTTTCATTCGTTTTATTGCCGGGCAGAATCTCCTTTGTTATCTCTGTTCGTTCTACTTTATGAGGTCCATCGCTCTTTTCTGTAGCGTTCCTCCCCTCCACAAATGTCATCGTAATGCTGTTCTGTGAAGGTAGTCTTTCTTCTTTCTCTGTTACTAAAGTTTCATTCGTTTTATTGCCTGGCAGAATCTCCTTTGTTATCTCTGTTCGTTCTACTTTATGAGGTCCATCGCTCTTTTCTGTAGCGTTCCTCCCCTCCACAAATGTCATCGTAATGCTGTTCTGTGAAGGTAGTCTTTCTTCTTTCTCTGTTACTAAAGTTTCATTCGTTTTATTGCCTGGCAGAATCTCCTTTGTTACCTCTGTTCGTTCTGCTGTCAGAGATCCATTGCCCTTTTCTGTAAAATTCTTACTCTCCACAAATATCTCCTTGATGGTTTCCTGTGAAGGTAGTTTTTCTTCTTTCTCTGTAACGAGAACTTCATTCGTTTTATTGCCTGGCAGAATCTCCTTTGTTACCTCTGTTCGTTCTACTTTATGAGGCTCGTCGTTCTTTCCTGAGGCACTAAACACAGTTTCTGTTTTGTTTTTACTTTGGTCATCCGCCCCTACCTTCGGAAAAAGAAGAGTTCCGGCTTTATCGTCCTTCGGCTTTTCTTCAGTCGCATTGGTAAGAGGCTGTACTGTTTCTTCCTTCTTTATAGCAACTTCGTCCGTGACCTTTTTCACGTCCACCGTCTGTGTTAGGGACCCGTTGTGTGGAGTGGTTTCCGTCAGGGTTTCCCTCTCTGTGACAGATTTTTCGCCGCTTTCTTTACCTTCCTCATCAATAACAACCTGTGTTTCCGTAGTCTTTGATACATTTCCGTTGGGCTTAACGTCAGTTTCTGTAGTCTTTTCAACGACTGTCTTGTTTCCGGTTACTTGCCCCGTTTCATCTGTATTATTAAAGACTTTCCTCTCCACGGTCTTGATGGTGTCATTAGTGCCAATTTCCATGCTCTTTAAATCAGACAATTTGGGTAAATCATTGAGTCCCCCCTCGTCAACTTTCTGGCGAGGGTTCATAACGGCTTTCTCCAGGGTGCCGGAGGCCGCCCCATCATTCAGGTACCCCGCGGAGTTCGATCCGCCGGCCAGCGGCAAGCTGCTGCCGCTCAGATTCCCCAGGCACAAGAAGAGCGTGCACACTGCGAAGAGCGACATAATTGTTGATTGTAAGGATATGAAATTAAAAAGAATTACGATTTTGTTAAAACCGCTTTCGTCAGCTCAGGGATTGAAAACAGAATGGCCTCCGGGACGCCGACCGACAGGGAGAAAAATCCTCTGGGGTCTTCCTCCGCCGTAGGATGTGTTTTGGTAGAACAGGGAGAGTCGAACGAAAAGAAAGCACACACACACACACACACACACACACACACACAAGATGGCAAGGAATTCTGATGTCAAGTCTGGTGTGTGTGTGTGTGTGTGTATGTGTGTGTGTGTGTGTGTGTGTTTGTGTGTTTTAAGGAGGATGCGAAGCTCAGGGGTCCGTTACAAGGATGGTTAACGTCACTTCACTTGGAACTGCCATGCTTCATCATTGCATATCTCTCTCTCTCTCTCTCTCTCTCTCTCTCTCTCTCTCTCTCTCTCTCTCTCTCTCTCTCTCTCTCTCTCTCTCTCTCTGCTCATTTACTTGCATTTCTTTGCCTCTTTCCTTCTCATTGCTGTGTTTTTATTCATCCTTCACCATTGTCTTACTCATCACACTTACTATATTATTTTTCCCTCTCCTCCAGTCCTACCTATGAAGAGTAATAAAGACAACACATAGGAACAAACGACATAATTGCTCTTCCGCATAAGTACACTGGTAGAGGTTCTGTTCGTCCCAAACTACTTTGTTACCTGGAGTGTTTCAAAGTCCATTTCATAATTTGTGTTCTTCCACTTGCTGCGATTTGCTCTTTGTTTGGAAGCTTCGTGACATGGTCGGAAGGGGAAATGGAAAATCATCTGTATCTATCTATCTATCTATCTATCTATCTATAACGGGGGCATACGCTGTAGCTGCTCGCTGAAGTTAGGGTTGATTGAAGATCTGGGGTCGCTTCCCGCATCAGGAGGGTCACTACATTGTGCGTGGCGGGTAATGGTGACACGGGGCGCCTTGTATACATGTTCAGACCACTCAGACCCTATGGCCCAGACTACGTAACGTAGTCAGTCCTTGAACCTAAATGAAACTTATAAATGGACACCAAGACTCTGGATTTCTGCCTTAGCGAATATTAAGATGGAGGAAGTGGCGATTGAGTTTGAAAGCGAATCAGTCGTGTTGCACTGAATCAATGAAGGTGAAGTTTGTTCCATTTCCGTATTGCGACGTTGGTGAAGAAACAAAATGATGCAGTTTGAGTTTGTTCACATTTAAATGTTGTGCCAGTATGTCTGGCTCGAGAGGTATCGCAGATCATAAACAATTTGGATTTGTCCACAAGTTATTAAGTATTTTGAAACATTCGATCAGTATCCCACTGGAGTGACGTTTCTCTAGCCATAGCATGCATAGAAATGAAAGCCTTTCATCGTATAAGATTTGATGCGCAATGTAGAGATCATCTCTGTTAACCTATGTGAAACGCCTACTATAGTCTATGTCTTTTGCATAGCGGGGAGACCAACACTATACCGCATATGGTGAGGTCTGTCTAAACTATTGGATAATGGTAGTGATATATATATATATATATATATATATATATATATATATATATATATATATATATATATATATATATATATATATATATATGTATTTTTGAATGAAAAAATCCTTTTAATGAAGGCCAACGTTTATTTTGGGTTTTCGTTGCATCAATGCACAGCTCAAAGAATATGAGAATTTGATACCCAGGTCCTTGTCAAACTATATATACGCTTTTAAGTTTCACACCACACATTTCGTAATCGAACCTACTTTTTTGTCCCACCTTTAAGAATCTAACCTTTATCCACGTTAAAGGGCTTCTCCTTTCCATCAGACCAAGCTGAATTTCTAATTTGAATCATCTTGGAGGCTGTGTCTGTCTAGGTCTGAGAGAACATAGTATTCAGTCTTGTGTCATCAGTAGATTTGTAATGATAGTATTGAGCCCAACGTCGATGTCACTGATGAATGATTATGAACAGTATTGGGCCAAGGACTGAACCCTGAGGGACACCATTAGTGAGAGAGAGAGAGAGAGAGAGAGAGACCTCGTTAAGAGAAATTAAAAGGAGTGGCATTGTATTTTTCGCATAGTCTGTCTGTCTATTTGTCCGTCTGTCTGTCTGTCTATCTATCTGTCTGTCTGTCTCTGTCCAATCTATTTGAATGTCTTTTTCTGTTCATTCTTTTGTCCGTCTGTCTGTCTATCTGTGCCTCTTTGTCTTTGCCTGTCTATCTCTGTGTCTGTCTGTCTGTCTGTCTGTCTGTCTGTCTGTCTGTCTCTCTCTCCCCCCCCAATCCCCAAGGCTGACCCCACCAATTAAAGAACCGTTCCTGCCATTTTTGTCGCGGCCGTAATTGCGTTATTCTCGTCCGGCTCCGTAATTACTAACAAAAAATACAATAATAATCTCTCCACCACCTGCTCTGCGCCTTCTGGTAATTACGCAGAGTATATGTAGTTTTTCTTCTCATTCAGTTACGTAATAGCACGGATATGGAAGCCAGTGGACGGGACAGCTGTAGAGAGAAAAAAGGAAAAAAGGAAATTATGTAAGAATGATTGAAAGGAAGGACGGAAGGATAGGAGACAGAATTAAAAAGAGAGAAAATAGGAAACAATGAAAGGGATATGACGAAAGGATTGCAGGAAGGAATAAAAATACACGATAAATGAAAAAAGAGAAAAATGAGGAGCAATGACAAATAAAGGAAAATTAAAACCAATAACAAATAAAGAAACTGAAGAAGAAAGGGAAAAAAGAGGAAAATTAAAAGATAAATAAGCTAGAAACTTCAAAGAAAATAAGATCTCCAAGATGACTGGAAGAACAAAAGGAAACAGGAAATATAGAAACAAAGGAAAAAATAAAAAAGGAGAGCAATAACAAAGAAAAAGAGAAAATGGAGAGAAAAGAAAATAAGAAAGTAAGAAGGAGGATGGAGGGAGATGCATTGTTTGGAAAATCTTGCTGAGACGCAGAGACAGACAGACAGGCAAACAGACAGAGAAAAACTTACTAAATAGACGCAGTGACAGACAGATAGCCAAACAGACAGATAAAAACTTACTAAATAGACGCAGTGACAGACAGATAGCCAAAGACAGATAAAAACTTACTAAATAGACGCAGTTACAGACAGATAGACAAACAGACAGAGAAAAACTTACTAAATAGACGCAGTTACAGACAGATAGCCAAACAGACAGAGAAAAACTTACTAAATAGACGCAGTTACAGACAGATAGCCAAACAGAGAGAGAAAAACTTACTAAATAGACGCAGTGACAGACAGATAGACAAACAGACAGAAAAACTTACTAAATATACCTCCAGAGAGAAAAATTGTCTAAATATTTTAACACTCAAGAAACAGAAGGCTAATAAAACCTTTAATGAAATACCTTGAATGAAAACTTATTATATGGAACAGATATTAACGACAAAATTAAACACTCACGAAGTTTGAAGGCTAATAAAACCCGTTACTGAAAAAACAGAAAGAAAACAATTATGGTGAGTTTTCGTAAGTCATGAATTTACTTAACTTTTGACCTACAATTGATTTGGGATAAAATCGAACCCTCGTTTTTAGATTCAGTTCTCAGAAAAGTCGAAACCAGCTGAGTCACGCTAGAGGATCGGGAAGCTGTCAAGGCAGAGGAAAAAATCGAGTCCTTGACAGGGCAAGAATTATAAAAAAAAGTTAAAGTAAATAAAACGGGTTTGGATATTGGTTTACGGGCGCTTATGGAGGAAAAAGAAAAAAAAAAACCCGAAGGAGTTCAGAATCCTTGATATGAAAAAGAGAAAATAAAAGTCGAAATAGCTGAAAAACATCATCTTTTTTTCAATATTTACAATACTACTATAAAGAGAAGCACTTTGGATAATTTTCTTTTATACTGGATCGGGTAGGAATAAAAAAAGACAACGGTTCCCCAAAGACTGGCTTATGGAGGAAATAGAAACAACGCGAGGAGGAGGTCAGAACTCTTGATACGAAGAAGAGAAAATAAAATTCGAAATAGCAGAAAAACATATAATCTTTTTTCAATATTACAATACTGCAATAATGAACAGCACTTTGGATCGTTTTCTCTGAGCCTAGATCGGGAAGGAATATAAAAGACAACGGTTTCCTAGAGATTGGCTTAAGGAGGGGGAAAAAAAGCAAGGAGGAGGTCAGAACCTTTGATACGAAGAAAAGAAAATGAAAATCGAAACAGCAGAAAAAAACCGATTATCTTTTTTCAATATTACAATACTATAATAATGAACAGCACTTTGGATCGGGAAGGAATAAAAAAAAAGACAACAAGTTTCCCAGAGATTGGCTTAAAGGCGCTGAAGGAGGGAAAAAAGCAAGGAGGAGGTCAGAACCCTTGATACGAAGAAAAGAAAATTAATATCGAAATAGCAAAAAAACAGATGATCATTTCTTTAACATTTTCAATAAAAAAAATTAAAAAGCTGCACCATTGACCGTAATATTTCTTCTTATTCTTAAAACTGAAAAAATAAGAAAAGGAATCAGAATCTTTGACACGAAAAAAAGGAAAAAAAAAAGATAAAAATACAATATAACAAACAAATCATCTTTTCTTTAACACTTCCCACTAAGAAAAAGAATGTGGATTATATCTCCTCACCCTCAAACTTCATCCTGTCCTTTGCTATAATAAAGAAAAAGAATAAAGAAAAACACAAATAAAACAAAAAAAATGTGGATTATGTCTTCTCAACCTCAAACTTCATCCTGTCCTTTGCTATAATAAAGAAAACAAATAAATAAATAAATAAAACTAAAAAATGTGAGCTCGCGTGTCGAAATAAAAATATAACGGATCAAAACCCCTGACAGACTGAAGCTCCGAACGCAAGTGAACCATAACGAGTGAGTGTTTGGAGAGTGAGACAGTGAGTCAGGAAAGAGGATCTGGTGCAACGGGTTCACTCACTCCTTGCCTTACCTCACTCCTGGATGTGAAAGAAAAAAAAGGTGTGTGTGTGTGGGGGGTGAGTAAATGAGTGAGTCAGTGAGTGAGTGAGTGTGTGACTGAGAGTAACTGAGTTTGAGTGAGTGAAGGTGTAAGTATTTGAGTGTGAGTGTAGGTGTGAGTATTTGAGTGAGTGAGTGAGTAAGTGAGAGTGAGTGAGTAAGAGAAGTAAATGAATGAGTGAATGAGTAGTGTGCATGAAGAAATGATTGAGTGAGTGAGTGAGTGAGGGAGTGAGGGAGTGAGGGAGGGAAGGGGGAGAGTGATAGGGCGTGATATGATGGGTGAGTGAGTGAGTTCAAGTGAGTGAAAAAATGAGTGAGTGAGTGTGAATGACAGGAAGTGAATAACTGAGAGGGAGTGAACGAGGAAGCGAGTGAATGAATGAGTGAGGAAATGAGTGGATGAATGAGTGAAAGTGAATTAAAAGTAAGTGAGTGGAAGCAATTGAGAAAACGAGTGAGTAAGGAAGTGAATGAGAGAGTGACATAGTGTGTGTGTGTGTGTGTGTGTGTGTGTGTGTGTGTGTGTGTGTGAATGAGGAAGTTAGTGAGTAAGTAGGTGAGTGATTGAATGCGCGAGTGAGTAAACATCGATGACTACCTTCTAACACTTTCCAAAAGACCAAAACGTTCCCTGCTTTTACTCGCCTCCATGACTCAACGATTTCTTTTATTTTTGCATTTATTTATAGATTTTTTTGTATACTGATCATGTGTTCCTTACCACTTCATAGGCAGGAGTCAAACACGGAACCCAAATATTGACACACACACACACACACACACACACACACACACACACACACACACACACACACACACACACACACACACACACACACACACACACAGAGAAAGGTATCCGGGTTTGAACGTTTCTGTGTATGCCATAAAACGTCTAGCATGTTTACGTAGGGTAGTATTACAGGACGGTGTGTGTGTGTGTGTGTGTGTGTGTGTGTGTGTGTGTCTGACTCTTATCTCTCACACACACACACACACACACACACACACACACACACACACACACACACACACACACACATACAGTAAGATAGTAATAAAACAACAATAACAATAATACCACTAAAAACAACAAACAAACAACAATAAAAACAGCATCATGATAGGTTACAAAACATACCACCACCACCACCACCACTAACAGCAACAACATCAACAAGGCCGGGGATAAAAGTGACCCCTCCTCCTCCTCCTCCTCTTCTCTGACCTTCACTCTAAACCGGAACTAGATCTATGAGGCCACATGCTGACGCCACACTGCCCGCCGCGTCACCAGTAGATCCTGGAGCTCAATGGCCTCCCTCCCCTGGCTGACTGGCTGAGATTATTTGGTTGACTGGATAACTGACTGGCTGACTGAATGACTGATTGTGATTATTTGGTTGACTGGATAATTGACTGCCTGACTGAATGACTGATTGTGATTATTTGGTTGACTGGATAACTGACTGACTGCATGACTGATTGTGATTATTTGGTTGACTGGAAACTGATTGACTGACTGCATGACTGATTGTGATTATTTGGTTGACTGGATAACTGATTGGCTGACTGAATGACTGATTGTGATTATTTGGTTGACTGGATAACTGATTGACTAACTGCATGACTGATTGTGATTATTTGGTTGACTGGATAACTGACTGGCTGACTGAATGACTGATTGTGATTATTTGGCTGACTGGATAACTGACTGGCTGACTGAATGACTGATTGTGATTATTTGGTTGACTGGATAACTGATTGACTAACTGCATGACTGACTGTGATTATTTGGTTGACTGGATAACTGACTGACTGACTGCATGACTGATTGTGATTATTTGGTGGATAACTGACTGGCTGACTGAATGACTGATTGTGATTATTTGGTTGACTGGATAACTGACTGGCTGACTGAATGACTGATTGTGATTATTTGGTTGACTGGATAACTGATTGGCTGACTGCATGACTGATTGTGATTATTTGGTTGACTGGATAACTGACTGGCTGACTGCATGACTGATTGTGATTATTTGGTTGACTGGATAACTGATTGACTGCATGACTGATTGTGATTATATGGTTGACTGGATAACTGACTGGCTGACTGCATGACTGATTGTGATTATTTGGCTGACTGGATAACTGACTGGCTGACTGAATGACTGATTGTGATTATTTGGCTGACTGGATAACTGATTGACTGACTGCATGGTTTCAATAGGGGATACTCAGATAACTTTACTGAGGAGTTTAAATAATAGCCCCTCCGTGGTGCAATGGTTAGCGTTCCTAGCTACGAATCCACGGGCCCGGGTTCGAATCTTGGCCAGGTCAGTCGGCGTGCAGCTCACCTAGCTATTCATTCTCCTTTTCAGGCTGGTGAGGAAATGGGTACCTGGGGAAAACTGGGGAAGGTAAACTGTGGGAGTCCCGGACTTCACACTGGCCTTTGTCCCCGGGGTAATGGGTTTCACCACCACAGGGTCAAAGGGCCAACGGTACAGAGGTGAGCACCGAGGCCATGCGCAGATTAAGCAGATTAATTCAGATTCAAGCATAACTGGCGCCACTGTAAAAAATTTTTGTCTGCGCCACGACGGGCTTGGGCTGACCATCTGGCCCCTGAAGAAAGCCTACCGACGCTACAGGTGGGGATGTAAAAAATAAATAAATAAATAAATAAATAAATAAATAAACCGTAAGCAACCAACTTTAGCTTTACTTTGAATAATACTCCCTCCTACCCTTTCTGTCTGTAGGTCTGACTGTTTGTCTGTCTGTCTGATACACCGTCTATGAATCTCTCCTTTTTTCCTCAGTCACCTGCCTACTGTTTGTATTCTCCTCCACATCCTCCTCCTCCTCCTCCTCCACTCACTTTGTTTCCTACTACATTTGCATATTTCTTTCCCTCTTTGCATTCCTCATCCGTGAGTAAAAGGGATAATAATAATGATGATGAGTGATTACAATAATGTTGATGAATGATAATAGTAATAATAATAATAATAATAATAATAATAATAATAATAATAATAATAATAATAATAATAATAATAATAATAATAATAATAATAATAATAACAAAACACCATTATCATCACCATCATCAGTCCGTATCATTTCACTCTGATACTTGGGCCTCTCCGAAACGTTTCCATAAGTTTCTATTTTGTGCCTTTAAGTCAGTCTCTCTCTCTCTCTCTCTCTCTCTCTCTCTCTCTCTCTCTCTCTCTCTCTCTCTCTCTCTCTCTCTCTCTCTCTCTCTCTCTCTCTCTCTCTCTCTCTCTCTCTCTCTCTCTCTCTCCTATATTCCAACTCCTTCTCCTCCAATAATAGTTTCCTTCCCTTTTTAAGATGCTTTTAACCCAACCCACAGCATATTGACCCCCTCTCCCTCCTCCTCCCCCCTCCTAGTTGTCAGTTTCGGATCAATAACAATAATATAAAATAATAATATAAAAATCAACAAAGGGATATTTTTCACTACCACCCGACCAAAAAAACGTTCTCCCATATACCTGGCTGCAAAGTGGTAATTAGCCCTACCTGTAATTACCCCAAAACCGCCTTAATCACCTGGTGCGGGTCCCCTTCATTGCCCACCTGTCCTCCCCCCTGCCCACCTGCTGTTAATCAACCTGCCCGTATAAGGTGGCGCCGCCGAGGTTGCTCATCAGGGTCATCAGTATCATCACCGGTGTTGTTGCCGCGTGATTGCTAGTTTTGTTGCTATGCTGTTATTGTTAGTGGTGGTTACGATGTATGTTGGAGCCTTGAACCTGAAATCCTGTACCCAAGCAATTTTGAAGCCCGTTTGAGAGAAGGGAAAGAAAGCTCGTGGTGTAAGGTTTTTGATATAGTGCTCTTTCTCTATGCTTTTAGGCTGCGTTTACACCAAGCGAATCGAATTTGCTGGTGACGTTGTATGTTAGAACTTTGAACCTGAAATCCAGTACCCAAGCAATTTTGAAGCCCGTTTGAGAGAAGGGAAAGAAAGCTGGTGGTGTAAGGTTTTTGATATAGTGCTCTTTCTCTATGCTTTTAGGCTGCGTTTACACCAAGCGAATCGAATTTGCTGGTGACGATGTACGGTATGTTGGAACCTAGAATCTCAAAACCTGTACCCAAGCAATTTTGAAGCCCGTTTGAGAGAAGGGAAGCTCGTGGTGTAAGGGTTTTGATATAGTGCTGTTTTTCAATGCTTTTCGGCTGCGTTTGCACCAAGCGAATCGAATTTGCTGGTGACGATGTACGGTATGTTGGAACCTTGACCCTTAAATCCAGTACCCAAGTAATTTTGAAGCCTGTTTGAGAGAAGGGAAGCTCGTGGTGTAAGGGTTTTGATATAGTGCTGTTTCTCTAAACTCTATTTTTTTTGCTGGAGTCACGATGTAAGAAAAACCGACCCCCCCCGAAGTGGTATTGAAGCCTGTTTGAGAGAGGGGAAGCTCGTGGTTAAGGTTCTTTATATAGTACTGTTTCTCTATGCTATTATTTTCTATTGCTGGAGTCACGATGTAGGACCCCCCCCCCCGAGTGGGCTAAAATGGCTAAATTCGTGCCAATCGCAGCGGACGGGTTAATTCCTGATGTTTATTGGCAATAGTTAGGCGTCAAAAAACGGTAAATACTATGCTCTGAGTACGATAATCAGGCAACGGTGGGTAATACTGTCATTGCCGGTCACGATTTAATATGAAAAAAAATTGAGTATTGCATTTCGCGAGACAAAGTGAAGGACGAGAGGGAACGAAGAAATTAATAAAAAAAAAACAAGTGTGAGGAGAGTAACACCAGAAGGAAGAGGATATAAAAAAAAGAAGAATTAGAAGAGAGAAAAATATTGCAAGTTGAAAAAGCAGTAGTGAACCTCATCTATACAACAAGCTCGTGGTGTAGTTTTACTTTATATATTACTTTTCTTTCTCTGCTTTTACTGTTAATGTCAATGTCGCGATGTAAGAAGAAACCTGGAGCCTGTTTAAGAGGAAAGGATCATCCATCAGTTTCGTGGTCCAGGGTTTTTGAGGTGCTGTCGTTGCTGTTGCTACTGTTTGGTGATTCTGATGTTGACTGAAGGCAAGGCTAATTGGCTGTTATGCTTGAATATTTTAAAAGAGCTCAAGACTAATGAGAAGGTTGATAATGCGCCAAGATGAGTGGAGTGAATTCATCCAGTAGGTATTTTTTTGATAGCCTTGGACAGATTTACCTACTACTACTACTACTACTACTACTACTACTATTACTACTTCTGCTGCTACTACTACTGTCACTACTACTACTACTACTATTACTACTACTACTACTATACTACTACTACTACTACTACTACTACTACTATTACTACTTCTGCTGCTACTACTACTGTCACTACTACTACTACTACTACTACTACTACTTCCACCACTACTACAACGTCTGCTACATTATACAACTGAGGTACAGGATTTGAGGGTCAAGGTTCCAACATCCAACCACCACCACCTCCACCACCACCACCTCCTTCTCCTCCTCCTCCTCCTCCTCCTCCTCCTCCTCCTCCTCCTACTCCTCCTCCTCCTCCTAAAACACCTGCCCCCACAATACCCAAAACAGCCACAAGGACGTCAAGTTATTTAAATTTGTTTAAACTTGAACTCCTCCTTTTCTTTCTCTACCTCCTCCTCCTCCTCCTCCTCCTCCTTCAATTCTTTATCAACCATTACCACCAGCAAAACCGCATCCATCTTTTCCTTTCCCTCCTCCTCTTCCTCATACTTCTTAATCTTTATCACCATCGCCATCATTCTCATTTTCATTATCGTTTCCTCTTTTCCTTTTTCTTCTTTTCTTCCTTCAAACCCTTATTCCTTTTTTTCTTTCCCCATGAATGGTGGTGGTGGTGGTGGTGGTAGTGGTGGTGGTAGTGGCGTTGGGGGCGTAGGAGGAGAAGTGTGCCGGGCGCATGGCAGTCTTGGGAGGAGGAAGAGAAAGAGGAAAAAATATATATATATATATATATATATATATATATATATATATATATATATATATATATATATATATATATATATATATATATTTTCACTCATACGCTGACGACTCCACTCTGCATTATTCAAGTTCTTTCAAAAGAGGACCCTCACAACAGGAATTACAAGACTCCAGACTGGAGGCTGCAAAACACTTAACTGATGAGCAGCAGGTCTTGGTTTGTTGCTGGGAAAGAGGGAGGGAGAGAGGGAGCAGGGGGTGGCTGGGTTGAGGAGTGCACACACAGAGGGGGACAATGACTCCAGGTTCCGGAGTGAGACGAAACTTTAGTCAAATCCTCGGGGACGTTTACCTGGAAATGTGGTACTTTGTATTATGCAGATGGCCGGCTGTCTCCTGCTTGCCGAGAAGTGTCCAAGCATCTTTTTCTCATTTTCTCATGCACAGTTTGCAAAGTATTTTTATTTTGCTTGTTCCTTATTCATTTGCAATTTGCATTTGCAATTATGTGTGTGTGTGTGTGTGTGTGTGTGTGTGTGTGTGTGTGTGTGTGTGTGTGCTTTGTTTTCGTTCGACTCTCCCTGTTCTACCAAAACACATCCTACGGCGGAGGAAGACCCCAGAGGATTTTTCTCCCTGCCGGTCGGCGTCCCGGAGGCCATTCTGTTTTCAATCCCTGAGCTGACGAAAGCGGTTTTTACAAAACCGTAGTTCTTTTTTAATTTCATATCCTCACAGTTAACAATTATGTCGCTCTTCGCGGTGTGCACGCTCTTCTTGTGCCTGGGGAATCTGGGCGGCAGCAGCCTGCCGCTGGCCGGCGGAGCGAGCTCCGCAGGGCACCCGAACGACAAGGCGACCACCGGTACCTTGGAGATGGCCCTTATGAACCCTCGCCAGAAAGTTGACGAGGGGGGACTCAACGATTTACCCAAAATGTCTGCTCTAAAGAGCATGGACAGTGGCACTAATGACACCATCAAGACCGTGAAAAGGAAAGTCTTTAATAATACAGATGAAACGGGACAAGTAACCGGAAACAAGACAGTCGTTGAAAAGACTACAGAAACTGACGTTAAGCCCAATGGAAATGTATCAAAGACTACGGAAACACAGGTTGTTATTGATGAGGAAGGTAAAGAAAGCGGCGAAAAATCTGTCAAAGAGAGGGAAACCCTGACGGAAACTACTCCAAACAACGGGTCCTTAACACAGACGGTGGACGTGAAAAAGGTCACGGACGAAGTTGTAATAAAGAAGGAAGCAACAGTACAGCCTCTTACCAATGCGACCGAAGAAAAGCCGAAGGACGATAAAGCCGCAACTCTTCTTTTTCCGAAGGTAGGGGCGGATGACCAAAGTAAAAACAAAACAGAAACTGTGTTTAATGCCTCAGGAAAGAACGACGAGCCTCATAAAGTAGAACGAACAGAGAAAACAGTGGAGATTCTGCCAGGCAATAAAACGAATGAAGTTCTCGTTACAGAGAAAGAAGAAAAACTACCTTCACAGGAAACCATCAAGGAGATATTTGTGGAGAGTAAGAATTTTACAGAAAAGGGCAATGGATCTCTGACAGCAGAACGAACAGAGGTAACAAAGGAGATTCTGCCAGGCAATAAAACGAATGAAACTTTAGTAACAGAGAAAGAAGAAAGACTACCTTCACAGAACAGCATTACGATGACATTTGTGGAGGGGAGGAACGCTACAGAAAAGAGCGATGGACCTCATAAAGTAGAACGAACAGAGATAACAAAGGAGATTCTGCCCGGCAATAAAACGAATGAAACTTTAGTAACAGAGAAAGAAGAAAGACTACCTTCACAGAACAGCATTACGATGACATTTGTGGAGGGGAGGAACGCTACAGAAAAGAGCGATGGACCTCATAAAGTAGAACGAACAGAGATAACAAAGGAGATTCTGCCCGGCAATAAAACGAATGAAACTTTAGTAATAGAGAAAGAAGAAAGACTACCTTCACAGAACAGCATTACGATGACATTTGTGGAGGGAAGGAACGCAACAGAAAAGAGCGATGGACCTCATAAAGTAGAACGAACAGAGATAACAAAGGAGATTCTGCCCGGCAATAAAACGAATGAAGTTGTAGTAACAGAAAAAGAAGAAAAACTACCTTCACAGGAAACCATTAAGGAGACTTCTGTGGAGACTAAGAATGTTACAGAAAATGGCGATGGACCTCTGATAACAGAACGAACAGAGATAACAAAGGAGATTCTGCCCGGTAATAAAACGAATGAAACTTTAGTAACAGAGAAAGAAGAAAAACTACCTTCACAGAAAAGCATTACGATGACATTTGTGGAGGGAAGGAACGCAACAGAAAAGAGCGATGGACCTCATAAAGTAGAACGAACAGAGATAACAAAGGAGATTCTGCCCGGCAATAAAACGAATGAAGTTGTAGTAACAGAAAAAGAAGAAAAACTACCTTCACAGGAAACCATTAAGGAGACTTCTCTCGAGACTAAGAATGTTACCGAAAATGTCGATGGACCTCTGATAACAGAACGAACAGAGATAACAAAGGAGATTCTGCCCGGCAATAAAACGAATGAAGTTGAAGTAACAGAAAAAGAAGAAAAACTACCTCCACAGGAAACCATTAAGGAGACTTCAGTGGAGACTAAGAATGTTACAGAAACTGGCGATAGACCTCTGATAACAGAACGAACAGAGATAACAAAGGAGATTCTGCCCGGCAATAAAACGAATGAAGTTGTAGTAACAGAAAAAGAAGAAAAACTTCCTTCACGGGAAACCATTAAGGAGACTTCTGTGGAGACTAAGAATGTTACAGAAAATGGCGATGGACCTCTGATAACAGAACGAACACAGATAACAAAGGAGATTCTGCCCGACAATAAAACGAATGAAACTTTAGTAACAGAGAAAGAAGAAAAACTACCTACACAGGAAACCATTAAGGAGACTTCTCTCGAGACTAAGAATGTTACAGAAAATGTCGATGGACCCCTGATAACAGAACGAACAGAGATAACAAAGGAGATTCTGCCCGGCAATAAAACGAATGAAGTTGTAGTAACAGAAAAAGAAGAAAAACTACCTTCACAGGAAACCATTAAGGAGACTTCTCTCGAGACTAAGAATGTTACAGAAAATGTCGATGGACCTCTGATAACAGAACGAACAGAGATAACAAAGGAGATTCTGCCCGACAATAAAACGAATGACGTTGTAGTAACAGAGAAAGAAGAAAAACTACCTTCACAGGAAACCATTAAGGAGACTTCTCTCGAGACTAAGAATGTTACAGAAAATGGCGATGGAACTCTGAGAGTAGAACGAACAGAGATAACAAAGGAGATTCTGCCAGCCAATGAAACGAATGAAGTTGTAGTAACAGAAAAAGAAGAAAAACTACCTTCACAGGAAACCATTAAGGAGACTTCTGTGGAGACTAAGAATGTTACCGAAAATGGCGATGGACCTCTGATAACAGAACGAACAGAGATAACAAAGGAGACTCTGCCCGGCAATAAAACGAATGAAGTTGTAGTAACAGAAAAAGAAGAAAAACTACCTTCACAGGAAACCATTAAGGAGGCTTCTGTGGAGACTAAGAATGTTACCGAAAATGGCGATGGACCTCTGATAACAGAACGAACAGAGATAACAAAGGAGATTCTGCCAGCCAATGAAACGAATGAAATCACAGTAACAGAGAAAGAAGAAAAACTACCTTCACGGGAAACTGCTGTGACGCCACCGAAGGTTGTTAAAAAGCTTAGGAGAAGGAAAGCTTGTAGGTGTGACTCGTTCAGGACCCTTGCGGTGGTAACAGAAGAATTAGTTGCAAGAATTGCTGCTGTTGTATTGAAGGAAATGACAACAGAGTAGTGATAGTGTGTTGCTGTTTCTCTTATCAATTTCTTTGAAAAAAAATCATAATCAAAATAAATATTGAAGTTGGGAGACCGTGAACCATTCCAATACGTCACTTATGAACACGGTGATTGCGGCCCCGGTTTAGATTCGAGAGAGTTATGTTTCTTTTAAGACTGTACACACAATGCCGGTTTGTCTCCGGCCCTGAGTATTACAGCATTTAGTGGCATCCTTAGTTAACAGTTTACCACAGTTTACCTTCCGCAGGTTTCCCCAGTGAGTACTGAGGCCACGCGCAGCTATTGCGGAGACCCCAACTTTACCTCTTACCTATGTAGTTACCGCAGCACCCAGATTCAAGGAGCCGTTATTTAAGGCAACATGTATAAAATTTCAGCCATGCACGTATAATTCACGCATAGTTAGTGCCACAGCAAGTGTCAAAGTTAGCACAATGATGAGAGAACAAAAAAGGAAGGTAAACTGAGGCAACCCGGATGTCACACTGGCCCTGTGTCCCACGGTAATGGGCTCTCTCCCACCACAAACTCAAGGGTCGTTACTCTCAGACGCTTCTACCTCTCAGATCAACTGTTTCCAAAGACAAAAAAGGAGAATAACCGGGTTTTAAAGAGTGTTTGTTTGGGTTCATGGTACGGAAGGGTCAAACTACCAGAGGGAACTACCCCTGGAAATGCCCAAAACTACAACGAAAGCCTTGTCAAATCCATTTACACTTCGCTTGGCTCTTCTGATAACAACGTGGCGCCTGTGATGGAGTGGCCAGCCTCTCCTGTTCTATGGCTCCGCAGCACGCGGCCAAACTTTCCCTATCCTTGGCACTGGGTGAGATCCTGGCTCCTGCTAAAGGCGGCGTCACACAGGGCAAGTTTCTCCCAACATGTTGCTTGTTTTCGTTGGTGATATCACCAAACAACAATGTTGTGCATCACACAGCATTGACCCTGAACTGTTGTGTTGACGCCGCGCTCCAACAACAACAAACACCGCGCCAGCATCTCTCCAGCCAGTTTACCATAAATCGGAAGGATATTGAGCTAGGTTTTAGAAGACTGTGCTGCTGCATTGTACATAATGAAGCATGAGCTACGACTGCAGAAGCGTCAGAAGAGGCAGTGTTCTCCATCCCAACAGTCTGTTTACCTCGCGCCAGGCACAGCCTCCGCCCAGCATACCATCACAGTCAGTAGAGTGTTATAAATAACTTTACACAGTGGAAAAATAAATCACAAACACATACTTGCACATGTACGTCGGTTTTTGGAGTTTTACAGTTGACAATTTGAGTAAATATGTACGATGATTGATTTTCAATTTACATTTACAGCTGATAGCACGAATGTCATTTGACCCCGATTTCTCCCAACCAACCAACCAACCAACCGTTGTCCTTCCTTCCCGATCCGCCAAATCTTGTTGGTGGTTGTTCATTTTGCCCAACCGCCAACAAAAACGAGCAACATGTTGGGAGAAATATGACCAGTGTGACGCCGCCTTAATAAGTCTCTCTCTCTCTCTCTCTCTCTCTCTCTCTCTCTCTCTCTCTCTCTCTCTCTCTCTCTCTCTCTCTCTCTCTCTCTCTCTCTCTCTCTCTCTCTCTCTCTCTCTCTCTCTCTCTCTCTCTCTCTCTCTCTCTCTCTCTCTCTCTCTCTCTCTCTCTCTCTCTCTCTCTCTCTCTCTCTCTCTCTCTCTCTCTCTCTCTCTCTCTCTCTCTCTCTCTCTCTCTCTCTCCTGGGAGGAAATGCGGATATGATTATAGGAGAATATGATGATTATGGCCGGACACAATGCGACGGAGATAATGAAAGCAGGAAGAAAGAGGGCGAGGAGAAATTTGCGATACTCATGATTATTAAAGTGGAGAGAGAGGACCTCGGAACACACCTTCATACATATCCCCTCAGAGCCACACACCCACATCCTCGGCGGCCCGGACCTCCACCTGTACACGGGCTCCACCACCAACCTGACCTGCCTCGTGGAGTACAGCCCAGAGCCTCCTGAGATCATCTACTGGAGCCACAACGCCAAGGTAGAATGCTATCGTCAATCTACCCTAATACCGTGTTCTTCCATACTACCTTGCTCTTCACCTTCCTCCTTCCCCCAGGGCCGAGCATTTAAAACTGACAAAATGGTATAGTCACCCTTCCCCACTGCCACTTAGCGCTTTTCCTCCTCTCAGTGATCGTTAAAACACTAAGATAAAATGGTATAGTCATCCTTCCCCACTGCCACTTAGCGCTTTTCCTCCTCTCAGTGATCGTTAAAACACTAAGATAAAATGGTATAGTCACCCTTTCCCTCCACCTCCCGCTTCCATTTTGTCCAGCTTTTCCTCGTCTCTTCCTTACAATAGCAGTCAAAATATAGTGATAAAATGTTAAGGTCACCCTCCCCCACTGCCGCTTGCTTCCATATTTCTTTTTACCACTGCTTCCACTATGTCACATCAGCCAGGTAGAATGTGCTGTCACCCTCCCAATCCTTTACTATTTTTTTTTATTATTATGCTACTTGATCTCTCCCACTCCTCTATTTCACTTTGCATGTCTTTTTTTTTTTAGTTTTCTTCTTTATTTCATCGTTTGTTTTACTTTATTACTCTTTCCTTCCCTTTGCTTTACTATCCTTTCACATCCTTCGCTCAAATTTCCAGTCCTCGTCCTTTTGTTTAATAATTTCATCTATCTCTACGTTTACTTTAGTGTGCTTTTTCTCTCCAGTCTATTATTTTTATTTCGTCTATTTCTACTTATTTTTTCCTTTACGACTCATTCATCCCATCACTTGTTTTTCTATTCTCCGATCCATTGCCTCTATCCATTCCATCCATCATCTTTCTCTTCGTTGGGTTTATTTTGCTTCACTTGGTTTCTCCTCGTTTCTCTTCCCTTCATTGTACTTCCACACCACTCCTCTCCCTACCATTATCTCTCCTCCTCTCCATTGTATTAAAGTCACCCTCACTGGTCCGTGCTCTCCTCTCTCCGTTTGTTATATCCTAATCATAGTTTTCCGAAGCTGGGTCAGTTTTACTTTAATCGTGTTCCATCCTGCTTCATTGGGTTCATGTGGTTTTATGTAGTGTAGCCTGATTTCTTTTCAATCCAGATGTGGGATAAGGCTGCCGTTTTTATCCAGGGTTGTCCTGCAGCGCGATCGAATCCTCTATCGCTATCAAGTGCACTAGGTCTTCCGTGGACCCAAAAATAGGCTTTTCGTACCTCAAAGCCGTCAAACTCGAAAACTAAGATAATATAAACTGCTGAGGAGAGAGATAAACAACAACAACAAGGAAAAAAAACACGATATAATAAGAACAAAAAAAAGAAAGGATAAAAAAAACAGTAATAATGAAAACACAGGAAAGATGATTAGCGCAATAACGTGATAAGGAAAAAAAAAAATCTTGAAATTGAAAGAGGTGAAAATTCAAAACATGTAGTACAGAAAAATATATATAAATGCTGGAATTAAAAAAAGAAGTCAACCTTGCAATTTCATGAAGCATTATTTTGACTGGTGTAAAAATTATGGCGTCGTAACTACACTGGTCATATGGCGCAGCATTATTCTGATTCTCCTCCTCCTCCTCCTCCTCTTCCTCCTCCTTACTCCTCTTAATTCTCCTCCTCCTCCTCCTTACCCCCTTTTAATTCTCCTCCTCTTCCTCCTTACCCCCTCTTAATTCTCCTCCTCCTCCTCCTTACCCCCTCATAATTCTCCTCCTCCTCCTCCTTACCCCCTCTTAATTCTCCTCCTCTTCCTCCTTCTCCTTACTCCTCTTAATTCTTCTCTTCCTCATTGCTTTCCTCTTGATTTTAATTATTCTTTTTCTTTTAACTCAATTTCTTTTCGTCCTCCTAACACCTCTCTCTCTCTCTCTCTCTCTCTCTCTCTCTCTCTCTCTCTCTCTCTCTCTCTCTCTCTCTCTCTCTCTCTCTCTCTCTCTCTCTCTCTCTCTCTCTCTCTCTCTCTCTCGTCCAGGAAATTTACCCTCTCATCTCTCTTTTCGCACGAACTCTCCTTCCTGTCTCCTCCTCCTCCTCCTGCTCCTCCTCCTCCTCCTCTTCCTCGTCCAGTAAGAGAAGGTCGTATTTGCCCTGAGAGGTGGAGTAAGCGAGGGGGGGAGGGAGGAGGGAGGAAGGGAAGGAGGGAGGGAGGAGACGATGAAGAGTAAAAGTGGATGATCTTGTCCATCTTTAACCTCCGGACGGTCTCTTCTTCAAGGTTAAGTTTTTGTGCTCTTCTCGTTCCCTCCCTCCCTACCTTCCCTCCATCTCTCCACTCCCTCCTCTTCCCTTCTTCACTCCTCCTCCGTGGCTGCTACTGTCCTTGCGTGGCCGCCGTGTAAGATGAGATAATTGCATTGTGTTGTGACCGTCCCGCGGCGAAGATGGTCAGCTTACAGTGTCTTTACAAGGCGTTGAGGTACACATGGTTGGCTCCCCCTACGTGTGTGTGTGTGTGTAGTAGTAGTAGTAGTAGTAGTAGTAATAGTAGTAGTAGTAGTAGTAATAGTAGTAGTAGTGGTGGTGTACTGTACTTTCTATATATTTTTAAGTCTTATCATTAATGTCGTTCTTCTCTCTGAACTGCTAAGCTTATCATGGTTTATTTATGTGTTCAGAGATAACACACACACACACACACACACACACACACACACACACACACACACACACACACACACACACCAGCAGTCCTCTAATTTTCTCTCCTCCTTTCTTCTCTCTTTTTCATTTAGTTCCTCTTTGTCCTCTTACCCACCGTCCTCTTCCTCTTCCTCTTTCTCCTCTTACTCGTACTCGTTTTTCTCGTATGTACTACTTCCTCTTCCTCCTCCTCTTCTTACTTCCTACTTGTTTTCGTAATGCTTCTCTTCTTTTTTTCTGTCTCCCTCCTGCTTCCTATGTATTCCTATGTATGTATTCCTTCTTCTTACACTCGTCCTTATCGTGTGTACTATTCCTCTTCCTCTTCCTCCTCCTCTTTCTCCTCCCTCATCTCCTTGTACTTGTTCTCGTATTCCTCCTCTTTTTCTAACTCCTCCATATACACAGTCCTTCTCGTATGTCCTACCCTTTTCCTCCTTTTCCTCCGTCTTCTTCTCCTCTTCTTATTTGTTATTATATTGTTCCTCTTTATCAGCCTCCTCTTCCTCTACGTGCTCGTCCTTCTCGCATGTTTTACTCCTCTTCATCTTACTCTTCCTCCTCCTCCCGTCTTCGCATCCTCGTCCCTCCGCTCTTCTCTACAGCAAGCAGTAAATTTGCAGTAAAGATCTCTGGATTCGAATAAGCCGCAGAAGCACGCAGCCTCCACCCACTACAGTAACATTTACTTCGCTTTGCAGGATTTTCTTTTTTGTGTTTATTTGTTCAAGCGGTTCTTTCCACCCTTCTAATCCTTCTTCTTATTTTGCTTCTTATTTTTCTACTTATTTTTATTTTTTTTCTCAAATTTCCAAACTTGTTATTGATCTTAGTGTTCCTGTTGTTGTCGTCTTTTGTTAATCTCTAGTTGTTGTTGGTGTTTTTTTTCTTTTTTTTTCTTTTTCCCTCTTGATTTACTTCTAAGTCCTTCTCCTCCTCTTCCTCCTCCTCATCATCATCCTCATTAATAATTTTCATTGCTGAGAGAGAGAGAGAGAGAGAGAGAGAGAGAGAGAGAGAGTATCTGGTCTAGCTAACCTTTTGACCTTGGTAACGAGAGAGAGAGAGAGAGAGAGAGAGAATGCTCAACACACCTGTCACACTATACCTGAGTGTTATCAATAATTTCAAGGGCGAGGCTAAACTAAGGAGGAGGAGGACGAGGAACAACAATAAAGAACAACATGGTGTGAATGCAAATCAGAATATATGTATAAAAAATAAAATTAATCGTGTACGTCGTTATGTTCACCATGAATAAATGTTTTGCGAAATGAGATAAACATTTTATTTTCAATGCGAGAACACACTTGCATGCACCTGAGCACACACACACACACAACACACACACACACACACACACACACACACACACACACACACACACACACACACACACACACACACACTCAAGGATCACAGGCGAATCATCTGCAGAAAGAAAGGGAAAGGAAAGGAAGGGAAGGGAAGGGAAGAGAAGAAAGGGAAGGGAAGGGAAGGGAAGGGAAGGGTGAAATGGGAGAATAGAGGAAGAAGGTGGAAGGAAATAGGAGGTAATGGAAGGGAACGGGAGATCATGGAATGGAAGATGAGGGAACAGAAATTGAGGGAAGGGGAGGCATCGAAAGGGAGGGGGAGGAAAAGAAAGGGAATGGAAGGGGAGTGAAACAATAAAGAGATGAGATGGAAAGGAAAGGGAAAGTAAGATAAGGAAACAAAAACAAAAACAAAGAGAAGATCAGAGTAGGAATGGAAAGAGGAAGGGTGGAAGAGAGTAAAAGGGAAGGGCGAGGAGGTGGAAGAAGTGGAAGGAAAGAAAAGCAAAGAGCGAGGAAGACATGGGAAGGGAAGGGAAGGAAAGGTACTGGAAGAAAATAGAAGGGGAGGGAAGGAAAAGAAGAAGAGAAGGGAAGTGGAGAGAGAGGGGGGAAGGGACGAGGAGGGAGAGAAATGTAAGGAAGATAAATGAAGGGGAGGGCTGGGAGAGGAAGGAAAGTATATGGAAGAGAAGGGAAGAGAAGGGAAAAATAATGTATATATGTATTTTTTTGTATCCTATTTTTTGCCCTTTTCCTCTAAAAAAAATTAAATCCCACAAATTACTTTAGAGATTTTATACATTAGAGAATCTTTACCTCATCAGTGGCTCAGTTGGATTGCTGCCTAAACTTCTACTCAAAAGGAATGGGTTCGATCCCCGGCTCTCAGTTGTGTTACATTACTGGTAGTTTCTTCTTCTTCTTCTTCTTCTCTTTTCTTTTCTTCTTCCTTCTCCCCCTCCTCCTTTTTCTTCTTTTCTTTGTTTCTCTTCTGCTTCTTCCTCTAGAGATGCAACAACGACTTCTTCAATACACAGCAATCCAAGGTGTTACTATAGAAAGGTGCAACAATGTTCTTTCATAGAGTAACATGTGTCCGGTGTGTATCGGGGGCACCAGGGCGTCTCCAGAACAAGGGCGGTGACGGAGCGAAGGGCGCGAAGAGGGGCGGTGAGACAGCAAGGTCGGACGAGGTAGTGACGTCATCTAGGGAGGGCTTGCTGATTGGCTGTGAGGGGAAGCTGGTTCATGACGTCACTGGAAGGTCGAGTATGTGTATTCCTCTTCTTCGTTTTCCTCCTCCACGTCCTCCTTTACTTTTTCTTTTTTTCTTTTTTGTCTCCTTCTCCTCTTTCTTTTTCTTATTTTCTTCCTCCTTTTCCCTTTTCTTCTTTGCTTTTTCTTTTTCTTATTCTCTTCTTTCTTTCTTTTTTCTTTCTTTCTTCTTCTTCTTCCTCAAACTACAATACTACTACTACTACTACTACTACTACTACAACCATAACGACTTCCACTACTACTACTACAACAACAACTTCCACTACTACTACTACTACTACTACTACTACTACTACTGCTACTACCACCAGTCATTATCATCATCATCATTAGGTTTATTCCCATCATAATAATTACACACACACTCATAATCTGTTCGCCACATCCTCCTTCCCGTTCATCGCCCTTATGCCACATTTTGGTCTGTTGTAAACCACTAAAATGTTAATGTTAATCCCCTCTTCCCTCTCTTCTCTTTCTCCTCTCTGCCACCCTCCCCTCTACTAGTACCGAGTTATTTGATTGTATAGGCCTCCCCTCTTCCATAAGTAATTACACAGTCCATTGAGGCCCAGGTATTTTTGTTCTGGATTTTCCCCCTTTTCATTCTCTGTGTTAATTCTTTCTCCTTCATTTTCCTTCCTTTCCGTCTTTTATCTTTTGTTTTTAATTTTTTCACTTCTTTTTCCTTGTCTTTCCTCTATTTCTTCTTTCTATTGTTTTCTCATTTTTTATTATTTTTTTACTATTTTCATCCTCCTCCCAGGTATTCTTGTTTTTTTTTCCCCTTTTTGATCTTCTGTATTATTTTCTCCTTCATTTTCCTTTTTTTCGCCTTTTTCTTTTCTTTTTTTTCATTCTTTCACTTCTTTTTCTTTTTCTTTTCGCTGTTTCTTCTTTCTATAGTTTTTCCTCTTCTTTTTATTTCTTATTATTTTTACTATTTTCATTCTCCTCCCCCTCTTCCTCCCCTTTGTCCTCCTTCTCCTTCTCCTCTTCCTCCCCTTTGTCCTCCTCCTTCTACTCTTCCTCCCCTTTCTCCTCCTCCTCCTCCTCTTCGTCCTCGCCCTCCATATCATCTTCACGTTCTCATTTCTCTTTGTTTATTTTCTTCCTTCTGTTCTTTCACTCATCAGACTTATCCGCAATGTCTCTTTCCTCCCTGATTTCTTTTCCCCCTTTCTTTACTTCTCCACCTTCACAAACTACACCATTTATCTGCTTGCATTTTTTTCCCTTCATTCCTCCCTCTTTAATCCCCTACTCTCACTTAAACCTTCCTGCTTCCCTTCCCTCCCCTCATCCATCCCTTCTTTTAACCGCTGGTCTCAGTTTCTCTTCCTATAATTCAATACTGTTTTCATTTTCCACTGTATTCGATTTCCTTCCTTGATCACGCTGGTTAGTTTTTTTTTGTTTTCCTCTGTTTTTTTCTCTCTTCATGTCACCTCTCGTTTTTATCATCCTTACTTCTTTTCTTCATCTTTATCGGTTTTATTTTTCTCATCTTTCTTTTATACCTGATTAGTTTTATTGCGTGTCTGGTTTTACGTAATCTGTCTTTTTTTTTACAGCAAAGGAGACAGTTCAAGGGCGTAAAGAAAAGAAAACAATAATAAAGAAAAGAGCCCGCTACTTACTGCTCCTGAATAAAGTACAGAGGAGTGGCCAAAAAGAGAGGTCAATTTCGGGAGGAGAGGTGACCTGATAATCTCCTCCGTCTGTCTTTGTGTCGTGTTTTTTTTCTTTTCATTCTCTTCTGGTTACCTTTTATTTCAATCCTCTTTACTGCTTTTCCTATCTTCATCAACCTTGTGTTATTCCCTTATACCTGATTAGATTTATTGGCTGTCTGGTTTTTCGGAATTTGTCAATCTTGTCTCATGTTCGTATTTCCTTCTGTTCTGTCTATATTTTACTTCTATCCTCCTTACTGCTTTTTCTTATCTTCATTGGAGTTATTTTATTCCCTTATACCTGATTAGATTTATTGGCTGTCTTATTTTATGGAGTTTATCAATCTCTCTGTTCTGGCTGACTTTTATTTTAATTCCCCTTGCTCCTCTTCATTATCTTTCTCGGTTTCTTTTCAATTCTCTTATTCTCCTATTTAATTTTCTTTGATCCAGTTTGTCTTGTCTTAGGTAATTCAATGATGATATGATAAATGGAGTGTATTTTTTCTTTATCAGTGTTGTTTACTCTAGTTTTCCATCACATTTCCTTATCTTCATCTCATTCACCACTTTTTTAAATTTTAGCGTCACTTTTTCGAACGCATGTATAATTATCTTCCTTTTGTTCTACTTTATTTTTATTTATCAGTGGTGTTTACTATTTTTTTCTCCATCACTTTTCCTAATCTTCATCTCATTCTCATTTTCATTAATTTTACAGTGTCACTTTTTCGAACGCATGCATAACTAACTTCCTTTTCTTCTACTTTATTTTTATTTATCAGTGGTGTTTACTATTTTTTTCTCCATCACTTTTCCTAATCTTCATCTCATTCTCATTTTCATTAATTTTACAGTGTCACTTTTTCAAACGCATGTATAATTAACTTCCTTTTGGTTTAATTGATTTTACATATTTTCGTCTTTTATTTACTTACAACATTTCTCCGTAACTATCCTTCATCATCTCGATTTAGAATAGTACAAGTTCACCCAAGACGTTCTTTTTTAATATTTTCTTCCACTTGTATTTCTTTTCCTTCTATCTTAATTGTCTTCCACGAAATCCTCCACGCCATAATTCATTCAGCACATGTATTTTTCTTTTGTTAATCTTTGTCTCTTTTTAGTCTTCTTACTCTAGTCACTGTCTTGTATTTTTCATATCCTTGTCTGCTCATCGAATCAATGTATACTTTCTTATTCCCCTTGATGCCCTTTCACCTCAGTTAATAATAATAGTAACAACAACAACAATAATAATAATAATAATAATAACAAAAATAACAATAATAATAATAATAATAATAATAATAATAATAATAATAATAATAATAATAATAATGATAATAATAATAATAGTAATACATTATATATCCGTTGTCTACTTCATCTGTGTCCTTCCTGTTACAATACAACGCTTACAAACGACCTTTTCTGTACTAACCATCACAAACGTTTCTATATTCACTCTAACACTATTTTGAGAAGGTCGCCTGTCTCATATTTTCGGAATCCAACTTCTCTTCCTTTTCTGTGCCTGAAGCTTCGCTCTTATTCACCTCCCACACACCTACAAAAACACCAGTCTTTCTACGCATATATTTGTTTTACCGCGACGTAAAAAAAAAAAAACAAAAAAAAAACGTTTCTATATTCACTCTAACACTATTTTGAGAAGGTCGCCTGTCTCATATTTTCGGAATCCAACTTCTCTTCCTTTTCTGTGCCTGAAGCTTCGCTCTCATTCACCTCCCACACACCTACAAAAACACCAGTCTTTCTACGCATATATTTGTTTTACCTTGGACTAACAACTAATTTATCTGCATTCTCTATAACACAAGTTTAAGAAGGTCGACTGTCTCATGCTTGTTTTTAGAATCTAACGTTATTCTTTATTTTCATTGTTTCAGAAATCACTTAATTCTCCACGTATTCCCAAACATCAGTCCTTCTACGCATGTATTTCCTTTTCCTTTGACTAACAACTAATTTATCTGCATTCTCTATAGCGCGTTTAAGGAAGTCAATTGCCTCATATTTCCAGAATCCAGCTTCACTTTTATTAATTTTTTACGTACTTCTAGACATCCTTAGTCTCTCAACGCATGTATTTCCTTTTTCTTTCACTACCAACTAATTGATCTACATTTTCTATGACACAAGCTTATGAAGGTCGATTACCCCATTATCTCAGAATCCAAGTTCACTTTTATTAATTTTCCACGTACTTCTAGACATCCTTAGTCTCTCAACGCAAGTATTTCCTTTTCCTTTCACTACCAACTAAGTTATCTGCATTCTCTATAACGTGTTTAACAAGGTCGATTGCCTCAAATTTCCAGAATCCAGCTTCTTTTTCTTTGTCTTCCACGTCCTCCTAGACATCAATCTTTCAACGCATGTATTTCCTTTTCCGTGGACTACCAACTAATTTATCTATTGTCTACTCACGCTGCGTCCCTCCCAAACAACGCCTCTTCCTATTGCCCAACACTATCTCAAGGACGCCGGCGGACGGGAGGAGTGAACTAGGGGAAGGCCGGGAGGGAAGAGGAGAAGGAGGGGAAGGGGGTGTTAGGAAGGGGAATTTTGGAGAATGAGCAAGGACGTATGAGGGGGAACGGTGGGAAGGGGAGGGGAAGGGGAAGGAGGGGTGAGGATGTGAGAATGGGCATGTGCTGAGATGAAGAATGGGGAGGACTACGTGATGGGGCGACGTGCAGTAATACCTAAAAGCGTCTGGTGAGTGGGTGCTAAGAGGGGCAGGGAGAGGGAGAAGAAGGGGAAGAGAGCAGGAAAAGGTAGAAGAGGGGTGAGGAGGGAAGGGGTCACCGGCATTGGGGAAGAGGAAGGGTATTAAAAGAGGAGGGCGCAGCGACATTATGGTAATGGGTGAAGGGACAAAGCAGGTGGTGAAAAAACAAGATATGGAAATGAAGAATGGGGAGAGGAAGGGTTGAGAAGAAAAATGGGAAGGTGGGGGTGGGGACTCGGGAGTGGAAGTGAGGAAAATGAAATGAGATAAGAAAGAGGAGTCAAGGAGAGGGGGAAAATGAGAATGAGGAAGGATAAGAAAGCAGAAATAGAAAGGATGGAGAGTGAAGGGAATAGAGAAGGTGAGATAAGAATGAGGAGTAAGGTTGTATGATAAATGAGGATGACGAAGTAAAGGGAGAAGAAAGAACGAAAAAAGAGAAATGGAGAATAAAGAGAATGGGGAAAGAACAGTAGAAGTTGATAATGAGGAAGAGATGTGTAGTAGAAATGAGTTAGGAAGATAATGTGGAGTTTATGAGGAAAGAAAAGTGGAAGAAAGGGGAGTGAGGAATGGAGGAAGAGGAAGAGGTAGGGAGCCTGTGAAGGGGAGGGAAAGGGGAGAAGAAAGAACGAAAAAAGAGATGGAGAATAAAGAGAATGCGGAAAAGACAGCAAAAAGTTGATAATGAGGAAGAGATGTTTAGTAGAAATGGATGTAAATGAGGAAAGAAAAGAGGAATGAAGGGGAGTGAAGAATTGAGGAAGAGGAAGAGATAGGGAGCGTGTGAAGGGGACGGAAATGGTAATGCGGCCGTAGAGGAAGTAATAAAAACAGAATAGGAATGGACAGGTCAGGAGAAAAAAGAAGGAAGGGGAGGACGAGGGAGGGAGAGATGGGTAGTATTTTACCTATAGGGGCAGGGCAAGGGCAGGAGGGTAAAGAGGAAGGGAGGGACAAGAGAAGAAAATCAGAGAAGAAAAAAAGGATAGCAAAGGTAACATAGAAGATAACGAGGACAGTTCATGGGAGAAAAATAGAAGAATGGAGAAATGACGTAAACAACAATATGAAAAAGGACAAAAAATGAAAAAACGAAAAAAAAGTGCTGAATAAAAAAAAAAGGAACAGAGTGAAGCAATTAATGAGTTGGAATACGGAAAAAAGAAAAAGGACAAAAACTGCATAAATAAAAAAAAAAGTGCTGATTAAAGAAAAAAAAACAGCAACACGATGAAGCAATTGATGAGTTTGAATACGAAAAAAAAAATTGAAAGTGAGAAAAGAGAAAATACTGAAGAAATGGCAGGGAAATTTTACGAGGAAGAAAGAAGAAAGAAGGAGATGAGCTGAAAATTGATATCAAGGAGAAGGGATGTGAGGATAATACATGTAATTTAAGGAAAAGGGAAATAAGGAAAAGTTAAATAATGGAGGTGGGAGAAAAATACAGCAGGTTGGGGCAGAGGTTTCGAAGGAATAGGAGGAATAATAATAATAAGAGGAGGAGGAGGAGGAGGAGGAGGAGGAGGAGGAGAATGGCATACTGCAAAGACAGTGATTAGCGACCGGCCATAAAAAGAAAAAAAGTAGGCGTGCAGAAGGAGGAAGAAACTGGGAGTGGAGGAGGAGTTGAAGGAGGAGGAGGAGGAGGAGGATGAGGAGGAGGAAAAGGAGGAGGATGGCAGACGGCACAGACAGTGATTAGAGGCCGGCCATAAAAAAAAAAAAGGAGGCGTGCAGTAGTAAGGAACAGGGAGAGGAGGAGGAGGAAAGGAAGAGGAGAAAAAGAAAAGGAGGAGAATGGAGAAAATGGAGAATAATTATGAGGACGAAGAGGAGGAGGAGGAAGAGGCGAAAAAAAGGAAGGGATGAACGAGGAGAAAGCCGAGGAAGAAAAAGATGAAGAAGAAACAAGAGAAGAAAAAGATGAAGGTGAAGACAAGAAGGAGAACGAAAATGTGATAAATGCAAGAAGAAAACAAGAAAACAAAAGCATAACCGGAACAGAATCTAAAGAAACAAAACAGAACCAAAAGAAAACCAGATCTTACGGTGTGTGATAAGATCGAAGTGAATGAGGTTAACCATTCATTAGGACAAGGTTAAGAGGAGGAGGAGGAGGAGGAGGAGGAGGAGGAGGAGGAGGGAAGAGGGAGGAATCAATAAGGTATGGAGGTGTCTGTATGGGCGGAGGGAGGTGAGAGAGACAAATTTCCATATATCTACTTCCTTAAACCCACACATACCACCACCACCACCACCACCACATACCACCACCACTATCACCACCACCACCACCACTCCGATCACCAAAACCTCCTCTTCCTCCTTCTCCTATTCTTCTTCCTACGCTTTCTTCTTTTCCTCCTCCTCCTCCTCCTACACTTACTCCATTTCAGGCTTCTCTTCCTCCACCTACACTTCCTCCTCTTCCTCCTCCGGCTTCTCGTCCTCCTACGCTCATTTCTCTATCTCTTCTTCTTCTTCGTTCTCCTTTTTTTCTCCTCCTCCTCCTCCTCCTCCTTCCCTTTCTTCTTGTTATTTTTTCTTTCTCTTCTTATATTTACTTTCTTCTTCCTCTTCTTCTCCTTCTCCTTTTACATTTAGTCCTTACATTCCTCCTTCTCCTCCTCCTCCTCCTCCTCCTCCTTCTCCTCTTCCTCATAAATCTGATCTCCAGGTTCATACTTTTCCTCTCCCTCTTCTCTTCCAAAAGCAACTTCTTCTTCTTCTTCTTCCTCCCACGCTCCCATCAGTCAAACCTCCTTGCCGCTTTAGGAGTGCAGCACCATCCTACACACCCATCCTTCACCCGCGGCGCATCCTTGCTACCTAATGCGTCCCTGTGGTTGAAAGGGAGAGTCAGTGGCGGGCTGCATCTGTGACTAAATGACGACAACATCTGTAGATAGCGTAGAAGGTGAAGCCTCTTGGATAGGTGATTTCAACACGGTGGTAAGTGGTGATCTTTGTCTAGCTCAATTGCTTTGCCTCTCCTTCCTATCTTGACTACAACGGAGATTTCAACGAGGTAGTAGGTGGTGATCTTCCTCTCCCTCACTCGCTTTTGCTCTCTCCTCTCCTCTATTTCTTTCTTATTCTGAATATACATCTGGAATTTGGCTGTGTAGACCTCTTGGATATCTAAACGAGGTGGTAAGTGGTGATCCTTCTCTGCTCTTCCTTCCTCTTCTTTACTTTACTTCTTTCTCACTCTCAAAAGACCTCTGGAAATACGCTTTCTGAACGTTTTGGGGAATTTCAACACGGTCATAGGTGGTGATCTTTCTCTCGCCCACTCGGTTTTGCTCATACTTTCCTCTCCTCTCCTTTGTTTCTTTCGCATTCTCGATATATAATTGCAAACAAGTTCTGAACATTTCGGGAGATTTCAACAGGGAGATTTCAATACGGTCTAAGGTGTTGATCTTTCTTCCTTACTTTTTTTACTTCCTCTCTTACAGCCTTTGTTTCTTCATCTCTGGACTGCAATCAAGTTCTGTGGACCCCTCGAGAGATTTCAACAGGGTAGTAAGTGGCAATCTTTCTCTTGGCCATTTTTTTACTCCTTCCTTCCTTTAATTTTGTCTCTTTCCCTCACAGCCTTGCACTGCTTCGTCTCTGGACTGCAATCAAGTTCTGTGGATCCCTCGAGAGATTTCAACAGGGTAGTGAGTGGTGATCTTTCCCTCGGCCACTTACTTCTGCTACTTTCTTCCTTCCTTTAATTCTGCCTCTTTCCCTCACAGCCTCGCATTGCTTCATCTCTGGACTGGAATCAAGTTCTGTGGACCCCTCGAGAGATTTCAACAGGGTAGTGAGTGGTGATCTTTCCCTCGGCCACTTTCTTTTGCTTCTTCCTTCCTTCCTTTAATTCTGCCTCTTTCCCTCACAGCCTCGCAATGCTATATATCTGGACCACAATCAAGCAGTGAGGATGATTTGGGAGATTTCAACGAAGTGGTAAGTGGTAATCTTTCTCTCACCCACTCGTTGTTATTCCTCCTTCCCTTCCCTCTTATCCCTTCTCGCAGCTTCACACACCGAATGATTTACTCTTAATATATGATCAAAAGCACCATTAGGAGTATTGAGAGGCTAGGTTTACGATTGTATATATTATCGTTATTTATTCAGTGGCCACAGATCGTAAATTTTTTGTCGTAAATACAGAGGACAGTTTTTTTTTCTTTTGTGTTTTCTTTTTTTTTTCATCACTTTTCCTTCAGTTAGTAATTTTCAGCATATTTTTTTTAATCACGTGATATTTTCTTTTGATACTTTTTCACTTTCTCATATTAGTCTTCTTCAGTTTCTTTTCCTTCATAATATTTTTGCTTGTGCTCTTCCCTTGTCTTTTCTTTATCTTTATTTTCCTCTGATTCATTCGTTAGCTCCTTCTTAAATTTCTTTCTTTCATTATTTTTGTGTGTGTGTGTGTGCATCACGAATCTTTGTTTGTAACCCATTGTCCATCAAATTCTTGCGGTCATCGGTAACTAATTAGGAAGTCATTATCATGTGTGTGTGTGTGTGTGTGTGTGTGTGTGTGTGTGTGTGTGTGTGTGTGTGTGTGTGTGTGTGTGTGTGTGTGTGTGTGTGTGTGTGTGTGTGTGTGTGTGTGTGTGTGTGTGTGTGTGTGTGTGTGTGTGTGTGTTTGTGTGTGTGCGTAGATGCTCTTCAAGGTGAACTGCACACATTCCTAGCAAGTTACATGAGTTAATGTTATTACCACTTACACAACAGCTAATGGGCAGCATCTTCACTCGCTCCATCGGTCCTCAAAGACATCTCATCCCCGCCCTCCTTCATTTCCTGTTTTTTCCTCCTTTCCTTCCTCTTACCTTTTCTCTTCTTTACTCTGCCTCCTCAAAACATCTTCCCCTTTCCTTATTTCCTGTTCTTTTTCTTCCTTCCTTTCTCTTACTCTTCCTTCTTTATGCTTCCTCAAAACCTCTTCCGCTTTCCGTCTTCCAATACTTGCCCTCCCAAATTTCCTGTTTTTTTCTCTCCTTTTCTTTCCTCTTCCTCTTCCTCTTCTTCTCTCTGCCTCCTGAAAACATCTTCCTCTTTCCTTCTTCCTATCCTCGCCCTCTCTTATTTTTTTTTTCTCCCTTTCCTTCCTCTTCTTTACTCTGCCTCCTCAAAACCTTTTCCTATTTCCTTCTTCCTATCCTCGCCCTCCCCTATTTCCTGTTTTTTTTTTCTCCCTTTTTCCTCTTACTCTTCCTACTCTTTTTTCGCTGCCTCCTCAAAACCTCTTCCTCTATCCTTCTTCCTATCCCCGCCCTCCCTCATATCCTGTTTTTTCTCCCCTTCCTTCCTCTTACTCTTCCTCTTCTTCTCTCTGCCTCCTTAAAACCTCATCCCCTTCCCTTCTTCCAACCTCCGCAATCCCTCATTTCCTGTTTTTTTTCATCCTTTCCTCTTCCTCTTACTCTTCTTCTCTCTGTCTCCTTAAGGTGAAGACTATTTAAGAATTCAGCAGGAGGAGGAGGAAGAGGAGGAGGAGGAGGAGGAGGAGGAAGAGGAGGAGGAGAGGGCAATTAGCACAAAGTGAGGAAGAAGGAGACGGATGTTTAGGCATGCAGGAGCTAGCTGTCTGTCTGTCCCTATCTCTGTCTCCGCTGCTGCCTATCTGCTTATCACTGTTTGTTTAACTATTACTGTGTGTGTGTGTGTGTGTGTGTGTGTGTGTGTGTGTGTGTGTGTGTGTGTGTGTGTGTGTGTGTGTGTGTGTGTGTGTGTGTGTGTGTGTGTGTGTGTGTGTGTGTGTGTGTGTGTGTGTGTGTGTGTGTGTGTGTGTGTGTGTGTGTGTGTGTGTGTGTGTGTGTTTACTTGTTGATCTCTCTCTCTCTCTCTCTCTCTCTCTCTCTCTCTCTCTCTCTCTCTCTCTCTCTCTTTTGCATTCGGGTTAAAAATCGACTCTATAAAAACAAAACGAAAAATAAAGTTAAAAAAGCACAAATATAAAGACATCTAGGAGTAAAATTAATACTGATAAAAACGTGTATATCGATTCCAAATAAAATTATAAACCCGAAAAATCTTAAGAGAAAAAATGGTCGGAAACAACAAGAAGAGTAGTAAAGGTATATGATAAAGGAGAGGCATACGACCATCTTTTGTTTCACTCATGCATAAAACAAAAGCCGTGCGACATAAAACACAGACACACACACACACACACACACACACACACACACACACCGACACCTGGTTCCCTCGTGCCTCGGTACTTGAGATCACTGCCACCGATTCCCTGTGTGTGTGTGTGTGTGTGTGTGTGTGTGTGTGTGTGTGTGTGTGTGTGTGTGTGTGTGTGTGTGTGTGTGTGTGTGTGAGAGAGAGAGAGAGAGAGAGAGAGAGAGCAAAAAATGTAACGAAAAAATGTAATCGCGATGCAAAAACCCCCAAAAAACTAATTAAAATGTCCGAATCAAGAAAAAACGAACCCTTGAAAAATAAAAATGAGCATAAGATAGCAAGAAAAAAAGTTGACATGCACTTTCATATATCTTTTATTTGGTGTTGCATCCTGATGAGGCACACGACTGTACCAACACCTCTTCGCGCTGAACCCCTGAAGGAGAACCCAACGAGAGGAACGGTGAAAAGTAAATAGAGACAAGGCCAGTAGTGGGTGGGTGGGTACGTACCTTCGCTAATGAAACCAGGTGAAGAAAAGGAAATGGTAATAAAATGGTCGTGAATAAAGAACAGAACTGGGTGAAGTTATGAGGAAGAATATGAAGAACAACAACACCGGAAAATAGAATAAGTGGTAGTAGTAGTAGTAGTAGTAGTAGTAGTAGTAGTAGTAGTAGTAGTAGTAGTAGTAATAGTAGTAGTAATAGTAGTAGTAGTAGTAGTAGAAAAGGAAGATGAAGATAAAGAAGAAGAATACGAAGAAAAGAAAGAAGAAGAACCAGAAAACAGATGAATGCGGAGAGACAGCGCCCACCAAAACAAGGGCACGACAGAGAAGGGTTGGCATTACAAAAATCCGCCCCCCACCAAAAATAAACGGCCCCAAAAAACTACAAACATTCTCTCAAAAAATAAATCCGAGCTTGTTTTAGTTTTTTTTTTTAATTTTGAGTTTATATTTCATAAGGTTGAATTTTACATAAGATAATGTACGTTGATAAATGAGTTCTACATACATACATATACATTAAAATTTTTACAACCGATTGAGATCTTAAAAAAATAGGTTTCTTTTGATGCTGGTGGTGAATTATGAACATTGCCGGACCCAGCATGATATACGCCAGGGAACAGGTAGCGGTCCCCGACAGTTGTGATTCCTTCCCGGACTTTTGTGGTTCCTGGGCACGTGTTCCTTTATTCGGGAAGTCGAGGTCAGCTGTATTCATTTGAGCCGATTTACATTTAACCCGGTAGCAGCAAGGATCATGTTTCTTAATGGTCCCTCTAAGCGACGGGCCAAATTAGAAAAATAGCAGCGACGGGCCAAATTTCCAAACCATTTCATAATATATGTCAAAAATTTTGTGATCAGTTTAGCATCATCAAATTTGTGGTTTTACCGTGTAGCAGCGACGGGCAAATTTTGGCTTTTTACCGTGCAGCACGACGGCCAAATTTGTGGCTTTACTGTGTAATGCGACAGGCCAAATTTGTGGCTTTACCGTGTAGCAGCAACGGGCCAAATTTTGTGTTTTATGATTTAACCCCCCCAATAAAAATAGATAATATATAAGCAGCAACGGGTGAATTATACAGAATTATTTGTGAAAGGAGTGATTTCTATTTTGTTTTTTTTCTCGACCATCTAGAAAACATGAAACATATTTGTACCGGATTAAAGATGAAAAACGAAATAAACAAAAAGATAAATAAAAAAAAGTCCTCCCAAAACAAAAAAGGAGATTGGAATTAAAAAAAAAGTGTTTATTCCTGCCCTGCGGCATAGTATTGAGGAAAAACAAGATAGTATGAAAGAATCCGACATCTGAATAGAGAAGGAATGCGGAACACAATAGGAGGGAGGGAAAGCCTTGGGAAAAGGGCGAGAAAAGTGTTGAATCTTAAGGTAACAAAAAAAGTGTAAGGATCAATGTTTTCGCCCATATTACAAGGTACTTCCTTGCCCTTTCTATAAGCCACTATTAACCTGGTAGCTGTGGGGATCATGTTTCTTAAAGGCCCCTCTAAGCGAGAAAATGAGAAAAAATCATCACTCACGCAAACCATTTCATAATATATATCAACGCATTTGTTATCAGCTTATACATCATCTATTTTGGGGGTTTATATCATGGCAAAACGTGGCCCGTCGCTGGTACACGGTAAAGCCACAAATTTGGCCCGTCGCTGCTACCGGGTTAAGGGTTACTGCCACTAGGACGATATGCAGGCTTGAAGAAAGTTTGTAGATTCATGAACAAAGGCGCGAATTCTCAGACGTTTTCGGCTCCCAAAACAAATATTTATTCAGGCGACAAAGATTAAGTCCACATTCTTAAACGCATCGAGCTCCAATCACGAATGTTTTCCGAGGCATTAGACAAAATTTACCGGGTTTTCGTGGGTGGTTTGCCCGTTAACCCGAACGCTGCGATTGGAACGGATTCGGCTTTCACTGGTAGCCTGGTAATATATAGTCCTAGGTCTTTCCCTGTCTCTGTGGTGGATAGTGGAGTGTTTCCCATGTGGTATTGGTGTGCTGAATACCCTCTCCCAAGGTGCAGGACTTTACATTTTTCTTCATTGAATTGTAGCAGCCACTTTTTGTTCCATTCCAGAAGCTTGGTGATGTTTTCTTGTAGGAAATCCGCGGTCAAGCGGTAAAAGGTGGAGAAGACGGGTAAAGACATCAACGGGATCACAAAACACTTCTTGAAAATCCCAGGAACTTGTACGAGAGGGTTTTTAAACAGGCGAACTAAGGCTCCGGCACGTTTATAAATACGAGCTTTAGTCTGGTTATATCACGGATCATTTGTGCACGGTAAACAAACAAAAAGGAAAAAATAAGTACCAGTCTATATTCACCGGAGGAAGCTAAAGAGTTATGAACGGATTCTCTCACGTGCGCGGAAGAACCTGAAACTTCTGATAAAAAATGCTACGCTTCGTGAGTCTCGTGTGTTGAACTGGACCGTAAGAAGAGCCACGACTTTACGAAGAAGGGCACAGTCCACATTCCTCCGGGTGTCGTGTGCGGAGGAGCCTTGACGAGCACGAGAACTCATTACTGGAAAAAAAAAAAAAAACCCACCCGCCCACTGACGGAATACACACCCAAAGTCTCGTGTGAGTGAATGATTTGAAACCACGAGCGCGCGCACCCACACACCCACACCCACACACACACACACACACACACACACACACGCGCAGACACACCTTCCGTGAATCTGATCTCACCTCTGAAGTGACTCAGGTGAACCCAGACCCAACCCACCAGGAAGTTGAGGAGGAGGAGGAGGAGGAGGAGGAGGAGGAGGAGGAGGAGGACGATGCGTGACGTAAAAGAGAAGGAACAGGATTAAAACAGACTTGAGGGGGTATTGAATGGCGAGACTAAAAAATAAAAATAAAAAAATAAAAAAAAATAAAAAAAAGCGGGAAGGGGGTGGTGGGCGTTGCTCTAAGAAGGGTGTGGAGGTGGTGAGAGGGGGGGTGGAGCGTGGGGGGTTACAAAAGGGCTTATATTTTCACGCCCTATTTCACCACAAGGATCCTAGACGCCTATGGGATAATCTTTTCTTTTGTCCTTTTTTCTCTTATGCATTTTCGAACTTGATTTTTCTGAGTTCTTTTATTTTTTTGGATAGTGTCATATATTTGATCCCTTAAGTAGGAGAGAAGGTGAGGTACAGAGTAAGTGAAGGGAGAGAAAGGAAGGAAAGTGATGTTAGTATGTACAGAGAAAGGACAGCAAGGAAGAAATATAATGGAAGAGAAGGCAGGGAGAGGAAAGAGGTAATTTAGGAAAAAGAAGAGAGAAGTGAGTATGTGTATGTATTAGTATGTATTAGTATGTATAGAGATGGGAAAGCAAGGAGGAAAAGTACTAATGGAAGAGAAGGCAGGGAGAGGAAAGAGGTGATTTAGGAGAGAGAGAAAGGAGAAGTGAGTATGTGTATGTATTAGTATGTATGAGTATGTATAGAGATGGGAAAGCAAGGAAGACAAGTAATGGAAGAGGAGGCAGGGAGAGGAAAGAGGTGATTTAGGAAAGAGAAGGGAGAAGGGAGTATGTGTTTAATGCATTCACACTAAGCTCTTTTCTCTACCTTCTTTGAACGGTCTTGCCTACAACACTCATATATATCCTTTAACTTCACTCCCAATTCATTTTCTACAATATTCAAACATTCCATTTTTCATTTATGCCCCCAAAATATTTTATCCCTTATGTCAGTTAATATCCACAACTATTTTCTTTATTCTATTTTTATTCATGAGTCATTTAAATATTTTCCTATTATTTACACTCCCATTACATCTCATTCTTTACTACATTATCTATCCACAGTTTTTCCTTACTTCTTATCATTCTTGTCTTGTCTGTGTTATCTAAACATTCCCACTAACATTAAAGATCCATAGATGAACCAAACTTTAACAATGGCTAGTCTTCTCTTCCTTTTAAAATTATCTGACATGGGGTCGTATTTGAACACATTTCGTCGCCCAACTTAAAGCCATCCCGTCTAATATACAAGGGAAAGGAGCAAGGTAGCCTGAGAGATGATATTGCAGCGTGCGTGAAAATTATCTACATTATTGTTATTATTATTATTATTATTATTATTATTATTATTATTATCATTATTATTATTATTGAGATCCATGAAAGGGCAACTACCTATTTATCTATCTACCTACCCAGTGACATACCTACTTACCCATTGATCTAATACTCGATTTTACTTACTTATCTATCAACACGCGTCAGTTAAGAGGAGGTTTATATATACGGAAAGAAAAGAAGGAAGACTAAAGGAAAGGGAGAAACAGAGAGGAGTGCTGGGTATAGGAGGAAAGGAAGAAGAAAAAGAAGACAAGAGGGAAGGGAGGAATAAGAGAGGATTGAAGGGTATAGGAGGAAAAGGGAGAAGAAAAAGAAGACGAGAGAAAAGGGAGAAATAAGAGAGGAGTGGCGGATATAGGAAAAAAGGCAGAAGAGAAAGAAGGAAGACTAGAAGAGGGGTGGTGAGTAGAGGAGGAAAAGGAAGAAGAAAAAGAAGACTAGAAGGAAAGGAGGAATACAAGTGGAGTGGCGGGTATCGTAGGAAAACACCGAAGAAAGAACAGCAAAAGCAATGACTTCCACGAAAAAGGCAACGACAGACAGAACTCAAAATTTCAATAATGTTAATGGTGACGATAAGTGATGATAAGAATAAGACGAAGAAGAGGGAAAGGAAGAGGAAAAAGAAGCAACGCCAACGAACGACGAAGATGACGAAGAAGAAAAGAAAGGAAAACACTAATGGATATCCACGAAGAAGAAAAGAGCAGGAGAAAAGAAGAAGATAAGGAACGAAGGAAAGAAAGAAGAAAAAAAAAGGAAGAACATAAATACAAGGAAAACAATAATGGATATCCACGAAAAAGAAAAGAAAAAAAGAAAAAAAGAAGAAAAGGAAAGAAAAGAAGAAAAATGCCAACGAACGATGAAGATGACGAAGAAGAAAAGAAAAAGATAAAAAAGAAAACACTAAAGGGTAGCCGCAGAAATGAAAAGAACAGAAGAAAAGAAGAAGAAAAGGAGCGAAGAAAAAAAAGAAAAGAAGAAAAGAAAAGAAAAAACATATATACAAGGAAAACAATAATGGATATCCACACAAAAGAAAAGAAAAAAAATGAAAAAGAGGAAAATAAAAGAAGAAAAATGCAAAAAAAAAAAAAAACAAGGAAACAAACAACGGATATCCACAGAAAAGTAGGACAGAAGAAAAGAAGCAAAGAAAAGAAGTAACAGAAAGGAAAAGAATGACGTAAAGAAAGTTGTAGAAAAATGGAAGTGGAAAAAACTGAGAAGGGGAGAAGAAAATAAGAAAAAAGAAAATAAGAAAAAAATAAAATAAAAGAAGAAAAAAGCAAATAAACAAGGAAAACAACAATGGATATCCTCAGAAAACGTTCCGGCGATACAAGGAAATATTTGGACGAATGATTTACAATTTAAGTACACATCCTGAGGCACTGAAGAAAAGACCACACACATTCCTTTCTCACTTGTTTAAATGCATGCCTCTTACGACACACACACACACGCACACACACACTCGCCGGGGTGTTGCAAGGCTGCCAAGGTCGAGGTTGAGGAAGACCAGGGCCCAGCCGGATATACATACATACGTACGCACACACGCCCCAGGTAAAGGTAGGTGTGTAGGTGTGTGTGTGTGTGTATGTGTGTGTGTGTGTGTGTGTGTGTGTGTGTGGGGGCAATTGAAGGGTACAAAAAGAGTCAGGGTGGGGGGAGAGAGAGAGAGAGAGAGAGAGAGAGAGAGAGAGAGAGAGAGAGAGAGAGAGAGAGAGAGAGAGAAAGGGTAAAACAGCATACATAATACGATAGACAAAGAAGAAAAAGAGGGAGAAGGAAAAAAAGTTAATAAATAGGGGAGAGAAATAGGGAACAAAGGAGGAAAAGGAGGAAAAATAAAATAGGAGTGGTGGGTATGAGAGGAAATGGAGAGGGAATGGAGGGAAAAAGATGAGAGGAAACAGGAATGAAAAAAAATAAAAAATAAATAAATAAATAAAAGATAAAATACAAGATTAATGAAGAAAATGGATGAAGACGGGAGATACAAAAAAAAAAAAACCCGAAAGAAAAAGAAAAAATAGTGAAGAAAAGGCGAAATGGGGAAGAGACTGGAAATGGGAAAGGAGGAGTCTGAATGGGATAAGGAAATGTGTATGTATATGTATGGTTATGGGGTAAGTATACACGCTAAGACATGTGGCAGGTGATGGGTTGCTGGTTGATGGAAGGGGAGGAAGCGGTGGAATAAGAGGTGGATGAGAGGGGAGCTGTACTAAAGTGGAAGAGGGCGAAAAAGGGAGAAGGGGAAGAGGAGGAATGGGGTGGAATAGGAGGTGGAAGTGGGGAAGTGGAGGACAGAGAAGAGAGGGAAGAAGAGGAAAGGAATAAGAATTGTAGAAAAGAGGAGCCGTAGACAAGTGGAAGTAGATGAAAAAGTGAGAGGGGAAGATGAAGAAAGAGAAGAACGTAAGGGAGGCTGTAGAAAAATGGTGCTTAAGGAAAAACTGAGAAGGGGGAAAAGGGGAAAGGAATAAGAGGGAAGGGAAGGTGGTATAGAAAAGTAGAGGTAGAGGGAAAAATGAGAGGGGAAGAAGAAGAAAGAGGATGACGTAAGGGAGGCTGTAGAAAAATGGTGCTTAAGGAAAAACTGAAAAGGGGGAAAAGGGGAAAGGAATAAGAGGGAGGGGGAGGTGGAGAAAAGTGGAGGTAGAGGGAAAAATGAGAGGGGAAGAAGAAGAAAGAGGATGACGTAAGGAAAGCTGTAGAAAAATGGTGCTTAAGGAAAAACTGAGAAGGGGGAAAAGGGGAAAGAAATAAAAGGAGGTAAGGGGAGATGTAGAAAAGTGGAGGTAGAAGGGAAAATGAGAGGGGAAGATGATAGGAGAAGATAGGATAAGGGAGGCTGTAGAAAAATGGAGGTGGAGGATAAAGAATGAAGGGTTAGACAGGAGAAAAGAATAGAAGGAGGGAAGGGGAGATGTAGAAAAGTGGAGGTAGAGGGAAAAATGAGAGGGGAAGATGAGGAAAGGGAGGCTGTTCAAAGATGGAGATGGAGGAAAAACTGAGAAGGGGGAGAAGGGGAAAGGAATAGGAGGGGAAGGGAAGCTGTAGAAAAAATGGAGATGAAGGATAACTTGAGAAGGGAAGAAGGGGAAGGGATGCAGATTAAGTGAGAGGAGCTGTAAAGAAAAAGGGATGGAGGACAGAGAAGGAAAGGGGAGAAGGGGAAGGGAGCTGTAGAAAAATGGAGATGAAAGAAATATTGAGAAGAAGAGGAAAGGATGCAGATTAAGTGAAAGGAGCAGTAAGAAAAAGGGATAAAGGACAGAGAAGGAAGGGGGAGAAGGGCAAAGGAATAAGAGGAGGGGAAGGAAGCATTAGAAAAGTGAAGGTGGAGGACAATAGACGATTTTTTTTTTTCAGGTGCTGGACGATTTATTTTTTTATTTTTTAGGTGCCATTGGTTTCTTGAGAGGCCTCCTGGACGGCCTCAGCCCATTAGTGACGCAGGCTAATTTTATTTATAGTGGTTGCCGTGATGTATGGCCCATGCTGCCCCCCGGTGCTCCTCTTGACCGAGGTCGCTGGAGTTAAGGTTGCTAAAAGATCCGGACAGCATGTGGGTAATCTTCCGCCACTCGGTCATGACTTGAGATATAAGCGTGTTTCGGTAGGACTCGAACTTGGTCCACGCTAGGTCCTCAGCTTCACCACGTCGACACGATAACCATTCCGCCACCGCCTTCCCAATAAAAATAAAAAAAATAGATAGAAAAGGAATGAAACAAATATGATGACCTCTAGAAAAGGGGGATGGAGGACAAATTGGGAAAGGGGAAGAAGTAGGAAGGAATAAGGAGTGAACGTGAGGGGAGCAATACAGAAGAATGAGGTGAAGGGCAGAAGGGAAAGGAGAAGGATGAGGATGAGGATGTGGTTGGGGAGAGAAGAGGGGGGTGAGATGGGCAAAAAAAAAATAGGGTAATGATTTATTGTGCTGGAGAGGAGAGAAAGGGGAGGAATAAAAGTGAATGGATATAATTATATAGAACAATGGATGGAAGAAGGGGAGGGGCAGGAGAGAATGTAGCACTGGGTGGGGAAGGGGAAAAGGGGAAACAGAAAGAGGAGGAGGAGGACGGGAGGGTAAAGAGGATAGAGATAAGCAGAAATAGAATGTTACGAGTCACTATCCTGCTTTCGAAAGGGTAGACTCCGTTAATGCTAAGAGTGAAGAAACAGGTTACCCAGAAATGCGTCCTTGTGTGTGTGTGTGTGTGTGTGTGTGTGTGTGTGTGTGTGTGTGTGTGTGTGTGTGTGTGTGTGTGTGTGTGTGTGTGTGTTACGGTTGGTCTGTGCCACTGTGGTCTGGTTAACTGTTTCTTCGGTGGTCTGTTCTGTGGGCTGTCTGTGTGTGTGAGTCTGTGTGGATATTTAAGAGTGTGTGTGTGTGTCTGTTTTTGTTGCTGGTATATTGTATGTAAGCACTGATGAATTGACGCTTGGTGGTTGGATATTTTGAAGTAGTGTAAGGATAAGTAAAGTAAAGTAAAGCAAGTAAAGAGAAGCAAAGTAGAGTAAAGAGATAGTAGGTAAAGTAAGGTAAAGCGAAGTAAAGTAAGGTAAAATAATCGGAAATAAAGTATAGCAGAGTATTGATATATTAAGTAAAGTAAAGCAAAGAGAAGTAAAGTGAAATTCAGAAAAGTTAAATTAAGTTAAACAAAGGAAATGAAAGTGAAATTAAAGTTAAATGAAGCAAAGTGGAGTCGAGTGGAGTGGATGGAGTGGGCTGAAGCGAGGTGAAGGGAAAGTGAAGTGTTTTCTGAATGGATAAAGACGCTTGAAGTCTGTTTCATGAGCGTTTCTTCCTGAGTCAAACTAATGCTTCCTGTACTTTGAAGGCCACACACTTCCGTACTTTGTTGTTTGCATAAAGAAAATAATAAAAAAGGTTTACACACACACACACACACACACACACACACACACACACACACACACACACACACACACACACATACACTTAATATGTTTCAGCATATGAATTGGCTTAACAAAGGAGTATGTAGGTGATAGTTTGTTTGTTTGTTTGTCATATATTTCTCTCTCTCTCTCTCTCTCTCTCTCTCTCTCCCGGAACTCTCACCTCCCACTCTCTGCACCCTTAAAAAGTCATCTCAATAAACCTTCTCAGATCTTTAAACCGGAATAGGAGGAAAGCATTAAAAAGATGTGTGTGTGTGTGTGTGTGTGTGTGTGTGTGTGTGTGTGTGTGTGTGTGTGTGTGTGTGTGTGTGTGTGTGTGTGTGTGTGTGTGTGTGTGTGTGTGTGTGTGTGTGTGTGTGTGTGTGTGTGTGTGTGTGTGTGTGTGTGTGTGTGTTGGAAGGTGAACTGGACCGCTTCTTTTTTTGTCGTTGTTTCCTCTTTCAATAATTCTCTTTTAATAATCGAAATAAACGGTGGTGGTGGTGGTGGTGGTGGTGGTGGTGATGGTGGTGGTGGTGGTGGTGGTGGTGGTGATGCTCCTCAGCTCAGCCTTATATGAAGAGGGAGGAGCAGGAGGAAGAGGTGGAAGAGGAGGATGTGGATGCGTTGGTGTGGGAGGAGGAGAAGGGAAGGGGAAGAGGAGGAGGAGGAGGGAGTGGTCACATAAGGAAGAGCGAAGATGAGGGCGAAAGTGTATTGCGGAGGAGGAGGAGGAGGAGGAGGAGGAGGCGGAGGAGGAGGCGATGGTGGTGGAGGGGGAGGGGGAGCACAAGAAAAAAAAAACAAGTAGAAGACGAAGAAGAAGAAGAAGAAGAAGAAGAAGAAGAAGAAGAAGAACAACAACAACAACAACAACAACAACAACAACAACAACAACAACAACAACAACATGAGATCAAAATAAAAAAAACAAGAAAAATAAGTTGAAAAAAAAGAACAAAAACCAGAACAAGAAAAAAAAAGTAGAACAAGAAATCGAAGAAGAAGAAGTAACAAGAAGAAATAGAAGAAGAAAAAGAAAAGGAAAAAAATGCAATATCGAGAACTTTGAGAATCGTGATAAAAAGAAATCGTATGAAAAAAAAAAAAAAAAAAACGAGAACAGACGAAAATAGAAAAGACAGTAATAAGGAAGACAGTTTGAGGATGCAGGTGAAGGAGGAGGAGGAGGAGGAGGAGGAGGAGGAGGAGGAAGGACACATCACCAGCTGGAGTTGAGTGGTCCTTCCTCCCTCTCTCCTTCCCTCCTTCCCTCTCTCCTTCCCTTCTTCCCTCCTTCCCTCTCTTCTTCCCTCCTTCCCTCTCTTCTTCCCTCCTTCCTTTCCTCTTGTCTCCTCTTTCTCACTCATGCCCCGCCCCACCCCGCCCCTCCTACCCCGTGCCCCTAACCTCAGCTCGTCCTTGTCTCCTCCTCCTCTTCCTCCTCCTCCTCTTTCTCCTCCTCCTCCTCCTCTTTCTCCTCCTCCTCCTCCTCTTTCTTATCCTCCTCCTCCTCTTCTCGTTGTGGTCAAAGGGAAGGAAGAGTGGAGGAAAGAAGAATGTGAAGGAAAGGGAAAGGAAAGGAGAAAGAAAGGAGGAAATAATTGAACAAAATACGAGGAAAAGAGAGAGAGAGAGAGATGCTCCAATGCTTCTGAAGGTCGGATATGAAGATGATGATGCTGCGTCTCTCTCTCTCTCTCTCTCTCTCTCTGTCTCTCTCCCTACTTCCATTTTCTTTCATTTCCTTTATTCTATCCTTCTTTTCTATGCATTATCTTTCTTTTCTATCTTCTTCCTTCTCCTTCCTGTCTTTATCTCTCTCTGTTCCTGGTCTCTCATATTCTTTCCCTTCTCTCTTTATTTCCACTCTCTATACTTCCCTTTTCTTTCCCTTTCTTCGTTCCTTTATTTTTCTGCATTATCTTTCTTTAACACCTTCCTTCCCTTTCCTTTTTCCTGTTTTCCTTTGTCTATTTCTGTTACTGGCGTTTGTCTATTCTCTTCCTTTCCCTGCATTATCTTTCTTTTACGCCATCTTCTTTATCCTTCCTTCTCTTCCTGTGTCCCTCTGTGTCTTTCTGTTCCTGGTATCTATCTGTTCCCTTTACACATATCTTTGTTTTCGCGTTTCTTCCTTCCCCTTGCTTTCTTTTGTATCTTCTTCCTTCTCCTTTTGTCCTTTAGTGTCTCTGTTCCTTGTCTCTATCTGTCCCCTCACACACGTTTTTGTTATTTCGTTTCTTCCTTTCCCTTTCTTTCTTTTGTATCTTCTTCCTTCTCCTTCCTTCTCCTTGTGTTCCTTTGTCTCTCTCTGTTTCTGGTCTTTATCTATCATCTCACACGTCTCAGTTATTTACCGCCTGTGATGTAATTCATTATGATTCTCGCCCCAATTTGACCCTGGCACTCGTATTGACATTTATGGTGTTGCCTGCACGAAATCACCTGCGAACGTACCTGGCATATATACAGACAGGTAGGCAGATAGACAGACGGAAGGGCATGCAGACAGACACACAGACAGACACACACGATTAACACATACACACAAACACATATACGTACATAAATACACACAGACACAGACATATATACACACATACATACATACATACATACACATACCCATACATAGGCTGACATTCATCAGCATACATATACACACACACACACACACACACACACTTGCTTAGAAACGCTTTAATGGTCTCATCCGCAAGTGTGTGTGTGTGTGTGTGTGTGTGTGTGTGTGTGTGTGTGTGTGTGTGTGTGTGTGTGTGTGTGCGTCGGTGGGTAGGTATTGCCCCGGGAGGCGTGGTGACCCTGGGAAGGCGGGGCGGGAAGGGCAGAAAGACCTAGGACAGAGGGAGGAGGGGAAGGAGGAAGAGGCGGAGGGAGAGGAGGAGGAAGGATTAGGTATATAAGGAAGGGAGATGCGAGGGAGAGGCAGTGGAGGAGGGAGAGTGTCAGCACGCACATCAGGATACACACACTCAACATGAAGGTGAGAGGGAGAGACGAAGTGAGAGGGAGAGCGACAGGTGAGGGGAATGGAGAGGGAGGGAGAGAGGTTAAGGGGAGACCAGGTGAGGAAGAGGAGAGTGAGGGGAAAGGAGAGAGGAAGAGGGGGAGAAGTAAGGGGAACACCAGAAGAGGAAGATGAGAAGTAAGGGGAAACCACAAGAGAATGATGAGGGTAAGGAAATAGGAGAGAGAGAGAGAGAAGGGGAAGAGAGAGACAAGGGGAAGACCAGATAAGGAAGATGAGAGTGAGGGGAAAAGAAAGACAGAGGGAGGGATGGAAGGAGGAATAGGAGAGGGGAAAATAGTAAAGGAGATCTAAGGGGAAGACCAGGTAGAGAGGAGGAGTGAGGGAATGGCGAGGGGAAAAGAGAAAAAACAGAGAAGAGAGAGATAAGAGAGAACTGATCAGATAAGAGGTTGAAATACTTGGAAGGGGGGGGAGGGGGAGTTAGAGAATGCGAGGGGTGAGGGGAACGAGTGAGGGAATGAGGAAGAGGAGAATGAGAAAGTTGAGGGGAGGGGAAGAGAAGGAAAGGGAAGGAGAAATGGAGTAAGGGGGAATAAAGAAAGACAAGAGAGAATGAGGGCGGCAGAATATGAACGGAGAAGAGAAAGAAGGAAGTTAAAAAATAAATCAAAGAAAATATAAAAAAAAAAGACGGAAGGAAAGATGGACAGACAGACGGAGGAGATAAACAAAAATAAATAAATACAGTAATAGAGGAAATAGTCATACTCGTTACTGTTTGTTGGCCTTTCCAGATACGACCAAAAAAAAGGAAATATTTCTCAGGATGACTAAAGTAAAAATAAAGTATAATAGGAAAGGTTGAAAGATGATATTTCAACACGACAGATCATCTCAGGGACACAACAGATGGCTCGGTGTGTGTGTGTGTGTGTGTGTGTGTGTGTGTGTGTGTGTGTGTGTGTGTGTGTGTGTGTGTTGTCCTTGTCCTTGCCACGTCCGCGTTATCAATATTCTCCTCGCAACACCGATACCTCCATTAAATGCTCTTCTGTAACCACCACCATCATCACCACCACCACCACCACCACCACTGTCACCACCAAGACATTCATCACCACCAGACATTTCCTTCCATTTGGTGTTCCTACTCTTCCACTTTTTCCTCAATTATGTCTCTTCCTCTTTCTCTTCTGTCCATTCTTAATTTTTGTTTCCTTCTTTTTTCTTTCCCTTCCTCCATTTTCTACATTTCCTCTTTCTATTCTTGTTTCTGTTCTTCCTCGTTTTCCTCTTCTTCCTTTTCCTCCTCCTCCTAGTCTTTTGATGATAACTATTCGACCTCTATAACACCACCACCACCACCACCACCACCATTAACTAATAACAACAACAATAACACCACCATCACTACCAATCACCCCCACCATCACACACCCACTCCACCTTCCCCATTCTTCCCATTCTCTCTCAACACCACCACCACCACCCATGGAGGTCGACATCAGCGCCCTATTAAGTGAATCCTCCCGAGCTGTCATTTTTACGGCCAGGTGTCAGGTGTTGTCAGGTCAGGCTCCCTCTTAATGGGCTCGGCCAGGCTCGCCCACCCCCATCTCCTGGCCGTAAATTTGACAGTTCGTCGGCTTCACCTCAATGAATGGGATTAGCGGGCCGTGTCGACTCCACCAATTCTACCTCCATGCCACCACCCAGACTAACTCCATCTCTTCTTCCTCCTTCCTCCTTCTACAGGCATTAGCTCTCTTAGCGGTGATCGTGAGCAGCTCCATGGCCGCTCCTGCCAAACTGGACGGCTTGGAGGCTCACCAGCACCACGACCACCACCACGACCCCGTGCCAAACCTCTTCTCCGCGGGCTCCAACCTCGGCGGCTACGACTACCAGACTCCAGTGGTCCCCTCAGGTCTCTACGAGGTCCCCACCACTACGACCACTACTACCACGACCACTACTACCACGACCACTCCCCCGCCCCCTCCCCCGCCGCCCGGGGACTACCTCCCTCCTCCCCCCCAGCCCCCCGTGGATTCCTACCTCCCTCCTCCCCCCCCCAAGCCCCCCGTGGACTCCTACCTCCCTCCTCCCCCTCCTCCTCCCCCCGTGGAATCCTACCTGCCTCCTCCCACCGAACAGCAGCCATCCCCGGCCGAGGAAGTGAAAGTGATTCTGGTGAGTGTGTAGTGAGGTGTGGGTGGTGAGGCGAGGGTGGAGGTGACAGGCTGTGGTGATGAGGGTTTTACGGAAGGGAAATTTTATATGATATTAGACAGATTATTGACAGGTAGATATATGGAAAGGAAAGGAAAAATAAGGAAGAATAGATGATGCAGTAATGGAGAATAGAAGACTAAGTTAGAGGACCAGGTATTAATGGGAAGGGAAATAAGTAGGATATTAAACAGACTATTGCTAGAGAGAAAAGGAAGGATAAGGGAGAGTGAGTGATGCAGGAGTGAATATTATTAAATTCTGATTAGGACGAGGGTTGAAAGGGAGGGTAAATCAGTAAGGCAGCAGGGTATGGGGAAAGAAAAGAAAGGATAAGTGATACGGGGATAAAGAACAGAAGAGGGTTGAATGGAAAGGAAGGAAATAAAACAAAGAGACAAAGAGAAGGAATGATGGTGAGGGGGAGAGGAGGGAGAGCAAGGCTGTGATGGGGTATGAAGGAGAAGGTTCAAAAGAGGAAGGGAAAAAAACGTAGATTATGAAGCAAATAACTGATGGAGATGCTTGTATGCAGATCTGAGGGTCGGGATAAGAGAAACATTAATAAGGTGAGAGGGAAATGAAGTAGATGAGACAGATGATATAATTATTAGTAAAGAATATGGAGAAAAGAAACGTCAGGAAGAAGAGTAAAGGGAAAAACAATCTAGAGGGTAGCAAATTTTGTAGAGGAAATTTAGAAAGAAAAGACAGAGGGAAGGAGAAAAGGGAGAACAGAAATATGGAGGGAAGAAAGTTTTGTAAATAAAGGAAAGATAGACGGTAGGATAAAAAAAAACATAGGTAAGGAAAAAAACATTGCAGGGAGGATAAAAAGAGGAACAGAAATTTAGAAAGAAAAGAAAGAGGGAAGGAGAAAAGGGAGAACAGAAATATGGAGGGAAGAAAGTTTTGTAAATAAAGGAAAGATAGACGGTAGGATAAAAAAAAAACATAGGTAAGGAAAAAAAACATTGCAGGGAGGATAAAAAGAGGAACAGAAATTTAGAAAGAAAAGACAGAGGGAAGGAAAAAAGGGAGAACAGAAATTTGGAGGGAAGAAGCTTTTGTAAATGAAGGAAGGATAGACGGTAGGATAAAAAAAGGAGAACATAAGTAAGGAAAGAAACATAGCAGGGAGGATAAAAAGAGGAACAGAAAACTACACGTAAGGATATTTTGTAAGTAAAGGATATTGAAGAAAGTAAGATGGCAGGAAGGATGAAACGGAGAACAGAGAACAAGAAGGAAGAACATATTGAGAGCACACGAAATTTATGATGGAGCCTGTTGATGCATTTTCCCATTTTTATCATGCCAATTCAGCAACTATCAATATCTTCATCTATCTATCTATCTTCATCTTTGTGCTTCAAACCGCTTCGCTCTTTTTATTTCTCTTCATTGTTTTCCTTATTCTTTTCGTCCTTCTTGCAACCTTCTTTTGTTTTTCTCCTTTATCCCTCCTCATATTTTTCATCATCCTGTCCTGCCTCCTCTTTCCTCTCTTCTTTGTTTTCCTTCCTCTCCTCATCCCTCTTGCAACCTCCTTTTGTTTTTCTCCTTTTTTCCTTCTCATATTGTTCATCATGTTGTCCTTTCTCTTCTTTCCTCTTTCCTTTTCTACCTTCGCCACACTAACACTTTCATCCATGTTCTTTACTCGCCTAATACTTCTTCTCAGTCGTCATTTAACCTTCCCCTTACTCTCCCTTTCACCTCCACTCACGATCCTTCCTTCCTTCCCCTCACCTCACCTCCTGTCTCCCCTTCCACTCACAGCATCCCTTCATCTCCATACTCTCTCTTTGCTTCCATCCTTCTCTCATAGATCTTTCCCTCACGCACCCTTCCCCTCCTTCACATACCTTTTACCCCCTTCACCTCAACCATTTTCATAACCCCATCTTTCTCCTGTTCTCTTCTTTTCTCCATCCTTCTCTCAAAACCCTTTCTCTTACCTCACCCTCTTTCTCCCCTTTCCCTTCGACACCCATCATTTCATCTTTTTCCGGTCTCTTTTCTCCACACTTTTCCCCTCATCTCACAACCTCTCTCCCCTTCCCCCACACATCCTCCCCTCACACACACACACAAGCACACACTTTTCCCCTCCCCTCACCTCCTCTCTCCTTCTCCCCGCACAGCCCCCCAGTCCCATGAAGCTGATGCCGTACGATATCAACTGGGCGGTGGCGGACCCCGAGAGCGGGAACCGATTTAGCCACGTCGAGAACAGCAACGGGAAGGACGTGAGGGGCGAGTACTCGGTCCTCCTCCCCGACAACCGCTTGCAGATTGTTCGCTTCACCTCCGACCCCGTCAACGGCTACCAGGCTGAGGTGTCCTACGAGCCTGCGAAGTAAAGACGAAGGCCCGGCACTCCCTCGCTCCCTCCCACGCCGACGAAGACGTGGGAGCATAGGAACGATGTGAATGAGGCGACTTTGTGAATGAGGCTTCGATCTCCATCCGTCTTCTGTTCATATTTCCTCCAGTGTGTCTGTGCGTGAGGTTCCTGTGTGGTTATAGAACGGTCGTTTATGGCACGTATGGTTCTTCTCTCTCTGTGTGTCTTGTATATTCTCAGTTTTTCATCATCGCAGTCTTTCAATTTTTCCGTTCGCATCATGTTTGTTCCACGTTTGTTTGTATGAGAGAATGTTGTACTTAGTTAGCGTTTGTGTGTATCATTGCCAGACTCATCTCGACTATGTAATGTATATCTCTCTCTTTCTTTCTCTCTGTCTGTCTCCATTACCTCATCGTGTGTTCCCGCTTTCTCGTCATCACTCATCATTCCTCCTCCTCCTCCTTCGCCTCCTTCCGCCACTCCACCACGTCCACGAAACGAAAGGAAAGAGTTACGATTAAATATATGTATCGACGAAGTGTATGGCTTCTTTTTTTCACTCTTTCCTATATATGTTTCCCTCACCTTTAAATATGTTGTATAAACCCTCAACCTTCCCACCCTCCCCTGGTCACCTGTCAAATGCCACCTGTCACTTCTCAATACGACCGTCCCAACAGCAGAGGCAAGAAAACAAAAATATATATTATGTAAGACTCCTACTGTCAAAGATTATGGGGCTTCTGTTTATGTGTAAGATAGAAGGATAGATAGATTGGAGGACAGATATAAAGTCAAAGGAAGGGACACCCACACAACCCGCGGTCTGCCTGGGTGTGTGGGAGGGTTGGAAGGCCGGCAGGATGATTGGTTGGGTCAGCTGGTCCACCCCTGGGATAAGAAGGGAGGTTGCCATTCACATACAGCAAGCAAAGTCCTTCACCTCAACTACAGCCACTTGACTTCTTCCATGACTAGCAGCTTGAAGTGGCATGGAAGGACTTAAGACTCCCTCTGACAAACACATGGTAAGCCAGCATCACCTAGCCGTCAGTTTGCATCAGCGGTAAACTTGACCTAAAAACTAGAGATGAAAAATGGAAAAATGACAGTTACCCATCACCACCACCGCCACCATCACTACCACCACCACCACCAATGCTCTCCGATTCCAGTACCTACAAGAATCAGTTTATCGCCCTGTCAACCTTAAGGGAAACGATAGCGGAGGGTAATAGCGTGTTGTTAGCGTAACCAAATGATGTCCAAGTACTTACATGTTGAATGATACCCATGGCACCTTTGTCCCATATCATCAAACTCTTCGATGCTTTTGTACATCTGTTTAAAAAGGCTCACGCAGAAGTTGTAGGCGTTTCCGTGGGAGGTTTCTTGACCTTATAGCGAGAGTTCTGGAAGGGTTCTGCGCCATGTACGGGAAAAGCCCTCATGACAACCCGACGCATTTTCTCTGTGGCCTTCAAAAACGTTCGTAACAAGAGCCTGAAACGTTTGATAATACCAGTCTTTGTTTCCTTACTTTTATTAGTCCTGATTTGGAATGTCACACGCGGGGACACACACACACACACACACACACACACACACACACACACACACACACACACACACACACCTACATATGAACCCTTCCACATCCACGCCCACTCAAACATCCACTCCCCTTCCCTTCGAAACCAACCACCTAAACCCACACCCACACGCACAGATGCACCCACACATCCACTCTCCCCTCCACACACCTAGACACACCTCCACCCCCTCCCCCCCCCACACACACACACACACACACACTCGACCGGTTTCTCACTGATGGATGGCTGATGGAGTGCTATTCCTCGTCCACTATAAGCCACAGGTCTTCTCCTTCCAACTCCATATCCTTTCTTCCTTTACTCCTTTACTCTCCTCGTCAACATCTTCCTTGCCAGTCTGTCTTTCCTCCTTCCCTTCTTTCTTATTATCATTGTTTCTCATTTTCATTTCCTTCCTTCTCCTTTGTTTTCTTTATTTTCCTTTCCTTTTCTATTATTCTTTCCTCGTTCACATCTTCCTTGCCAGTCTGTTTTTCCTCCTTCCCTTCTTTATCATCGTTTTATCTCATTTTCACTTCCGTCCTTCTCCTTTATTTTCCTTATTTTCCTTTCCTTTTCGACTGTTCTTTTCTCCTTCATATCCTCCTTGCCACACTGTCTTTCCTTCTTCCTTTCTATTAACCCTCTATTTCACTTTCGCTTCCTTCCTTCTCCTTTTTCTTCTCCTTTCCTTTCCTAGTGCTCTTTTCTACTATTATCTCCTCGTCCACATCTACCTTGTTACTTTAGTCTATGTTCCTTCGCTTCTCCCTTTTCTTCCTTCCTATCATCCCTATGTCTCACTTTCGCTTCTTTCCTTTTCCCTCTTCTCCTTTAATTTCCTAGTGCTTTTTCTTACCGTTACATCCTCGTCCACATCAATCTTATTACTTTAGTCTATGTTCCTTCCCTTCTCCCTTTTCTTCCTTCCTATCATCCCTGTATCTCACTTTCTCTTCCATTCTTCTCTCTTTCCTTATGTACCTTTGCTTTCTTCCTTCTCCCTATCCTTAACTTTCCCTACTTCCTTCTCCCTCTCCTTTCCCTTCACTACCTCCTTATATCGTTACACAGAAAGATGGTCTGATTACTGTGTGGCGATATGAAAGTTAATGAGACGAATAGCAAGAAATGAGAAGTATGATATATATTTAAAAGCATCAAGGCATTTGGTACATTTATTTTAAGACTCCATGCGAGGGTAAGAAGAATTGAACCTTAGGGAGAGAGGGGAAAAAATGGAGATATTAACAAGAGAATATCCTGACTTTATTTATTTATTTTATTTTTTTATTATTTTTTTTTGTGTGTGTGATTTTGGCGCTTTTTAATTCTCTTAATGTTTTACTTATTTCTTACTTTCTTACTTTCTTTCTCTTTCTTTCTGTCAATGCGCCTGTCTATATCTGCTCTCTCTCTCTCTCTCCTCCTCATTGACCTTCAAGACCAGACTCTCACTTATTTAAGAGGAACAGAGGAGGAGGAGGAGGAGGAGGAGGAATAAGAGGGGGGGGAGGGGGGTTGGATGCTGCAGGAGACCACGGAAAGGCTTGGCATACTCTCTCTCTCTCTCCGTAAATATGTGTGACGAATTTATTTAGTTCCCCATTTTTCCTCGCTTCATTCATCTGGTAAACTCTTCCTTCTCATTTTCTTCTCCTTTTAGTTAAATTTTGTCCATCCTTCATTTTTATCATTGTTTTCCCTATTGTAATATTTCCATGCCATTTCATATCATCCATGCCACTGTCCTCCCACTCCCCCCACACACACACACACATACCGTAACCACCACTTCATCTTGCCACAACATAAGACACCTCGATACATACATGGCTATACCTCGCCACATACCCCTGACCCTCACATCCCTTCTCTCTCTCATCACCTCTCTCCCTGTCTCCCTTCCTGTGTGACTGTGTTCGCCTCAAGTTCCATGCTCAGTACACACTTCCAAGTACTCCTTCTCGTTTTTGGACTCAGGCGTCAAGGATTTGCTTTGTACTCGTTCTGGTGCTTGGAGTCGCAATGCCGCACCCGAGTGTCCAGAGCATAGGAGCACTGGCAAAGGCTCAGGGGACGTGTGGTTTGGGGTGACTCGTGCCGGCGGAGGTGAAGCAGGCAAGGCGGTAACAAAGGTGTGGCCTAATGCATCATAATTATTACTTTGGGACTCTCGGTGGAATAAATTGATCAAACATGGTCTGTCTAATGCATAAGATAATTAACAGGTTCTTGGAGTCGGATTATAGTAAATGTAGCAGTGTTTACGTCCAGTTAGAAGATTGAGTGCATACTTGTAACCTGAAAATGGACTTGCAATATCGTAAAGTTCTTATATCCAATTACAAACAGCTGTAGTTAAGCTTCGCCTGTCTGTTTGTCTGTCTGCCTGTCTCTGTATCTCTCTCTCTCTCTCTCTCTCTCTCTCTCTCTCTCTCTCTCTCTCTCTCTCTCTCTCTCTCTCTCTCTCTCTCTCTCTCTCTCTCTCTCTCTCTCTCTCTCTCTCTCTCTCTCTCTCTCTCTCTCTCTCTCTCTAGTAGTTCCTTCTTCTATTCGATTCTCTTTTCTTCCTCTCTCTCTCTCTCTCTCTCTCTCTCTCTCTCTCTCTCTCTCTCTCTCTCTCTCTCTCTCTCTCTCTCTCTCTCTCTCTCTCTCTCTCTCTCTCTCTCTCTCTCTCTCTCTCTCTCTCTCTCTCATACTCCCTTTCTTACAGTTTCACTCCCTCACTTCACTCCTCCCTTCTTTTTTCTTCCCTCCCCCCTTCCTCTCCCTTCCGTCCCTCTCCCTCCTCCTCCTCCTCCTCCTCCTCCCTCCGTCAGGCTCCACGCAACGCCCCTGGGCACGCAACACTCTCACCTTGACTCTTTCTCCTCGGGTCGTGGCAAAGGTCGTGTGTCACTCTCTCTCTCTCTCTCTCTCTCTCTCTCTCTCTCTCTCTCTCTCTCTCTCTCTCTCTCTCTCTCTCTCTCTCTCTCTCTCTCTCTCTCTCTCTCTCTCTCTCTCTCTCTCTCTCTCTCTCTCTCTCTCTCTCTCTCTCTCTCTCTCTCTCTCCGCTCCTACCTATAGTAACTGTCTAATACCACAATCAAGGTCATTGTCATCACTATCATCATCAACATCAACAACAAAAGCAACAACGGTAACAACAACGGCAACAACAGCAATATCAATCATCTTTAATATCTTCCAGGCTCAAGGGCCAATGAGACAGAGATGAGCATTGACGCCACGCGGAGCCATAACGTATGCTCCCAACTGCCCTTCCCTTCCCTTCCCTTAACTGCCCTGCCCTCCCCTTCCCTTCCCTGACCTGCCCTTCCCTTCTATGTTCTCCCCTTCCCTTCCCTTCCCTTAACTGCCCTTCCCTTCCCTTTCCTTCCCTTCCCTTCCCTTCCCTTCCCTTCCCTTCCCTTAACTGCCCTTCCCTTCCCTTCCTTTAACTGCCCTTCCCTTCCCTTCCCTTCCCTTCCCTTAACTGCCCTTCCCTTCCCTTCCCTTTCCTTCCCTTCCCGTCCCTTCACTTCACTTCCCTTCCCTTAACTGCCCTGCCCTTCCTTTCCCTTCCCTTCCCTTCCCTTCCCTTCCCTGCCCTGCCCTTCCCTTCCATGCTCTCCCCTGCCCTTCCCTTCCCTTCCCTTCACTTCCCTTCCCAACCCTTCCCTTCCATGCTCTCCCCTGCCCTGCCCTTGCCCTGCCCTGCCTCCTGGTCACTCTCTTCTCCCGCCACCCACGCCTCGCAAGACCCGCTACTGTGCTTCGCTTTGAGGCAGTGAGCACTGACCCAGAACAGATGACACACCGCACATGCCTCAAGCCTTCCCGTCGCTGTATACCAAGACGCCGTTGACGCTCTCGGTACAACAGAAAATATACTTTGTTAAGATTCCACAGACCACACAACACACACGCCACATTACTGCATACCAAGACGGCGCTGACTTCTTTAGCTCAACACTCAAACATACTTTACTAAGATTCCACAGGCCTTGACCCGAACCAGCGCATTATAGTCGTCGTCGGGTCGAGTGGACGACAAAAAAAAAAAAATTACATCCTTCCTCCTCCACGAATCTTACACACCAACCGCTAAACACAACGCTTCAACCTTTTACCGAAATAAGACTACGAAGGACCTCGGTATCCCTGATGTTACACTCGGACACGTGGCCTGCCGTGAGGGATCCATGACCATCACAGACACGGTCATTAAAAACTAATCGCCGCACCTTATCACAGGGGTGGGTACTTGATTATGTGAATCTTCATGGAGGAAGGAGGGAGGAAGAAAAAGTGTTGAAGGGGAAGGACTCACCCAACTGTCCTCTGCTGTTGTTCTGTAATACTGTTTTTCTACATTACAAATAAAGTCTTAGACCCATATTCTTATCCAACTGTCCTCTGCTGTTGTTCTGTAATACTGTTTTTCTACATTACAAATAAAGTCTTAGACCCATATTCTTATCCAACTGTCCTCTGCTGCTGTTCTGTAATACTGTTTTTCTACATTGCAAACAGAAAGTCTTAGACCCATATTCTTATCCAACTGTCCTCTGCTGTTGTTCTGTAATACTGTTTTTTCTACATTGCAAACAAAAAATCTTAGACCCATATTCTTAGGCATTTCGGGGCTTACACACCCATATTTCATAAAGCTTTCATAGAAGTTGTTGTGGGTATTTTTACGGGATGTTTTATTACCCAATAATCTAGATCTCATTAAAGCGTTTGACAAAGTCCCATCACCGGCTATTACTAAAACTACAGGCTCACAGCGTAGATGGGAAAGTTTTGAACTGGATCAGGGCTTAGCTTAGTGGTAGTGATAGTCTGACAAGGCTTCTGCACTATGAACGAGAAAAAAATACTCATGAAAGCACGACTGTATCATCTGTGGCCTTTGCAAATAGTTGTTGAGAGGGCCGAGAGTCTGAAAATACGGATCTTTGCCACAAAAAACACGTAGCGAGTCAGCCACACGAGCTCAGTCTACCAGTCCCGTACACGGATGCAACGCCCGCACCGTTCCTCCTCCCCCACCCCGCACGCCGCCACCCTGGAGCCTCGAGCAGCGGACGACCTGACCATTGCTTCCTCGCCGCCTCGCCCTCCACGCAACACTCGGGAATGACAGGACGACGACCTCAGGGAAACACAAACACTAAGGGCAGACTTAAACGCCTTCAAGAGAGGCGTATCAAGACACCTCTCCTTCCGAAACTGACCCGCACTTCTGGACACTCCTTTTTTTTTCTTCTTTTGGCGGATAAGCGATTAGCGGGCTCTCCTACTTTCTGTTTTTGTTTTTGCCCTTGAGCTGCTTTCTTTGCGGCAAACAAAAAAAGTGTGCGCTGACCCGGAACCTACACACAGCACATGTCTGAAGCTTCACTGTTGTCGTATACCAAGATGCCGCTCACTTCCTCGGCCAGCACCCTCACACTTTGTAACGAATTCACAGACCTCGATATGAACCAGTGCAGATAGTCACCATTGAGCTTAGTGAAAGAAAAAAAGGAAGTTATGCCTCTCCACCTCCATGCCAACCACAACCAACTTTTACTTCGCTTTTTCTCTTATCCCATTAGCAGCTTTTCTTATCCAATATATTTACTCCTAGCATTTATCGCCCCATCCTCCTCTGGGCGCTTCTCAATTTCCTTTTTAAATACTTGTCCATGCATCTGATCCGTATTTATTAGGTATTTAAACTAAGACGGGCGTTAAGACCTGTCCTAAAGGGAATACGTCTGATAAACCCAAATTAAGAAGACAGGCGGTTTACAAATAAGGAATTAGAAGTGTAAACAAAATTAAAGTGAAGTTGACTGGAAGTTTGATCGGAAGGTTATCTAGACTTATGGCGGAAGATAATGTGCTTAGAATCAACAATGAAGAATGACGCACTCCTCCGCTACCTCTTTCTCCTCCTCCTCCATCCTTTCCTCCAACACAGCGAGAGTAAGACGCCAAATAAGGAATGCATTCTCGACAAAATTCCACGGAAACACTTACCACGCTCCCTCGCCGACGCCACTCCCAGCAAGCCACTCAGCAGGACGAGACGCTACCTGCCAAGTCCTTCCTGCGGGCAAGAAAAAATGTACGTGAGATGAGCAAAGAAGATGCCAGTGAGAGAGTAGATGGAGTGATAAGAAGGATAGAAATACAAAGGGAATGAAAAGAAGATAACAAGGAAATGAAAACAAGAAAGCAAATAAGAGGGAAAACATGGAAATGAAAAGAAAAAAGAAAAACTAAATAAAAAGTGAGGGACTTAAAAGGAATGAAAATAAGAAAACGAAACAGGTTATACAAGCGAATGAAAAGAAGACATAGCAAAGATTATACGAGGAAATGAGAAGAAAAAAACAAGAAAAAGAGAATGAAAAGAACACAAAGCAAAGATTATACAAGGGAATGAGAAGAAAAAGAAAAAGAAAAAAGAATGAAAAAAAGAAAATGCAGAGGTTATACAAGATGAAAACGAAGCAAATGAAAAGAAGAAAACAAAGCAAAAGTTATACAAGGAAATGATTAAATGAAAACAAAGTAAATGTTAAAAAAAATGAAAGAAAAAAATGGAGGAATGACATTTTTAGTATTAAGTTTACAATCCGACGATAGTCATTCCACCCTAGAGGTTAATTATGGAATGACAATTAAGGTGAGTGTATCAAGTTATAATTACTATGATTAACATTATTACTATCGTTATTGAGATCCATGAAAGGGCGTCAAGTGTAAAAATTAAAATAATATAGAAAGATCCAAACATAGACCCCTAAATAAGCACACACAGATATAAAAAAAGAATTAATGATGAAATGAAATAAAAATAAATATACTATAGGTAAAGAAAACGGGAAGGAGAGAGTAAACTTAACTGAAAGTGGTGCGGTAGAGAAAGGTAAGAAAACATGGAGGTAAAGTCTTTAAAACTGATACAAAAGACTAATGATCGTCAACTGAACACATACAAAAGAAATGGAATGAGGAAGTGGATACGATAAATAAAATAAAAAGAGGGATAACATGGTACAGGAACATATCGTCACCCTCATCAAATAATCGCCTAAGTCATTTTTCAGAGATTTCCAGGTTTTTGTCTACATCAACTTTTCAATATGTGACGGTAATTTTTGTATAGTTGCCTTGGTCATTTATGGTTTGAGTGTTCTAGAATAGGCCTTTTCATTCCTGCCTAAATCCTAAGACAAATTTGATAATGACATTTCTGTTATGATTTCCTGATTGATTGATAGTTTATTGTTGCAGGTAACAAGGGAGAAGGGAGGAACATGCCATCCCAACCCCCAGGCAGGGCAGAATGTGATGATACAACTAGTAGTACATGTGTAGGTAGCACCATGAAACTAAAAAGATACAATGGTAGGAATGAATGCACAACAAGGGTGGGGGCGGTACCTGCCGGCCTCCCCCAAGACAATAAGAAAAGAAAATGTGGGGACGGTGAAATACATTGCCCAAGCACTAGAGGGGAATGGATACAGAGCTAGAGTAAATAGTGAAAAGAGTAGAAAATAATGACTTAGGCGCTCTGTTTACCAAGGTGACGATAAACAGCCATCATGATTTCACGCCTCGGAACACACACACACACACACACACACACACACACACACACACACACACACACACACACAGATCAAAACACACCTGCAAGAAGAGACAGACAGGTGGAGTATGCTAAATGAAGGAAAGACAGGAAAGGGAGGACTAACATTGTAAATAGCGAGAAAAGATGAATTAGACACATGATCACGGCAGAGAGAAAGAACCGTAGGAAACATTAAAATTAAGAGTATAAGCTGTAAGAAACAAAGTGGAGGGTTGTCTAGCAAATATTGAAAGGTGAAAATGCCGCATAAAAAAAGGGATGAATACCGGTAATTAGTGAAAATAGATATATATTCTGTACATGGAAAAAAAAATACTGAGAGAGAAATAACGAGAAATATTGAAAGAAAACGGAAGACTGTGGAAAAAGGATGCACGGTAGACTAAGGAATTTAAACAGATAAACAGAAAGGCACACTAACACGTTCTTGGCCCTCAGGTGAGAACAAGCAAGGAGTGGAAACATTAAATTTAAGAGGCGTGATCTGAGTGTGAATAAGCAGAAGGAGAAACGAAGGACAAAATGAAAACAAGTAAAAATGAACCAAACAAACTACACTTTACTAGGGAACAATTACACACACACACACACACACACACACACACACACACACACACCTGTATTTTTTGACTTACCTGTCGTGCTAAACTCTTCGGATTCTGCTCGTACACTTTGACAAAACATTTCTTCCTTATATTCTCTGAGTGTCTGTATAGCTATGCCTGTCTGTGTCTGTCTGTCTGCCTGTCTATCTGTATGTCTCTCCCTGCCAGTTTAAAGTATGTCTTCCTATATATCCCCTATCTGTCTATGTTAGTCTGTCGATCTCTCTTATCTATCGATATCTACTATCTATCTATCTCTGGTATCATCCACCAATAGAAATCTTATGCTGTCTTAGCGTGGCCCGTGTTTTCGTTTTCTTTCTCTGCATATCATAATTTATTTTGCCTAGCTATGGAGACACATTTTTTTTACAACAAAGGAGACAGCTCAAGGGCACACAAAAAAAGGAAACAATAATATAAAAAAGCCCGCTACTCGCTACTCCTAAAATGCATTATAATACAATACTACTACTACAATATAACACATAATAATACAATACAAAAACACACAATGATACAATATAAGTAATACTTCCAAATGATGCTAACACTGCTGCCGTTACTCCCGCTCTTCTTCCTACTGTTGATATGAAGGTAAACGTTTAGGAGTGTTACAAAAAAAATAATGTTGCAAATAGTTACTACGAACACACAGCCATGCCCCTGACCTTTTTTTTCCTCATTCCCAGCGCCTCACTATCCCTTCTCTGTCTATCTCTGCTTCTGCTCTCTAGACGCACTCCTTCCTTGCTTTCTTTAGAGTCTGTTTGTCTGTACACTTTACACAGACTTCCCTTTCCCTATATTCCGTTAAATTGCTAAATTATAGGTTAAAAGCACGAAGAAATATCATAAATAAAACTTGCTTCTAAGAGTCCTGCTAAAACTAAAATTCTATATACTAATTTCATTATAAAAAGAACATCAGATTAAGGTATAGTAAAGTTGGGAACATACGCTTTCGCTGCGCGTGGCGGCGGTGCTAATCTCCGTTCCGTTGGTCTTTTGAGCATGTGGCAGCTGAGAGCCTATTAACCCGGGACACAGGACCAGTGAAACATCCGGGTTACCACAGTTCATCTTCTCCAGGTTTCCCCAGGTACCCATTTATCGACCAGCCCGAGAGATACGATGAACAGATGGGTGGATAGCGCTCCTGACTGCCGAAACCGAGCTCTGAACCCACGCCCACGGATTTATAAAGGGACTATCACACTGGGCAAATTTTCCGTGGATCTTCAGTCAAACCACGATTTCCGCTGGCGTGGTTCTCATTTGTTTCTTGTTATTGCTGATGATGATGATGGTGAGTAATACCGTCGTCCTTCGGTGAAATCTACCGTAGCTTTGGAAGATCGTGGACACGTCAGAAAACCACGGAAATATGAGAACCACGCCAGCTGAAATCGTGGTTTGACTGAAGATCCACGGAAGATTTCCCCAGTGTAATAGCCCCTTAATGAAGCACGCTGACTACTGCACCAGGGAAACGCGAGTACAATTTTTACAGAGATGTGTGTATGTGTGTACGTTTCCAGAGCATAAATAATATAGCGAAAACAAACGATACAAATACACCAATCAGTTCAGGCCACCTCGTAGAGAACCCGCCTTTCTCCTCTCTCGGGTCGCCAGGCAAAGTCCAATGAATGAGTAACGAGGTGTTGAAGAGGGACTCCGCCTGGGCCCAGCTATGTAGGGCCCGGACGCCGCCGCCTTGCCGGTATACAGGGTGTTGCTGCTCGGCGTTGAGAGGTGGAGAAAGGGTGAGGGATTGACTAACTAAAAGGCTATTCATCAGTGCCGTGTGTGTGTGTGTGTGTGTGTGTGTGTGTGTGTGTGTGTGTGTGTGTGTGTGTGTGTGTGTGTGTCATTATCTCTCTCTCTCTCTCTCTCTCTCTCTCTCTCTCTCTCGTGGCCTTCCCCGTTTCGTGCTTCCTTCTTTACAGTCACGAAAAAAAGAAAAAAAAGGTATTTCCGTGAATCTTCTCCTTCCATCTAAACGCATTTATTATTTTCTCTTTCAGCTCAAAGTAAAGGTCGACAGTGTATATATTTTTTTATTATCTTGATTAAGAAATATATACTATGAGAGTAACGTGCAATCTCTCTCTCTCTCTCTCTCTCTCTCTCTCTCTCTCTCTCTCTCTCTCTCTCTCTCTCTCTCTCTCTCTCTCTCTCTCTCTCTCTCTCTCTCTCTCACTACGTAAATTTATCTTTATTTTGCCAATTTCAATTATTTCAGAGGTAAGAATATGTACAGGGTAAAATACTACTACTACTACTACTACTACTACTACTACTACTAATAATAATAATAATAATGAAGATGATGATGATGAAGAGGAAGAAGAAGAAGAAGAAGAAGAAGAAGAAGAAGAAGAAGGCAAAAAAGAAAAAAACTAAGATGAAAACAAATAAGAAAAGAAGCCCAACAACAAGAAAACAACAAAAGCATCACAACAAAAGAACAACAAAATATAAAATAGAAATGAAAAGCATCTAATTACCCATAAACAGGTACAGCGCCATGTCAACATTTCCTCTCAACCACATAACCAGCACCACCACCACCACCATCACCCTCGCTCCCACCACCCTAAGGTAACCGTGACTGCAAACAAACACTCAACATGGCCCACATCAACAAAAGTCTCCTAAAACATCAGCCATGGCCCTGACCTGTTTTATTTTTTTCATCCTCAGCGATTCACTATGCCTTCCCCGTCTGTCTTTGCTTCTGGTCTCTCAATATCTATTCCTTCCTTGGTTACTTTCCTTCCTCTCTAGTTTGTTTGTTTGTACACTCCACACAAATTTCATTAGGTCTTCTCTGTCTCTCTCGGCTTCTGCTCTCTATATGTATTCCTTCCTTGCTAACTTTCTTTCCTCCTGTGTCTATTTGTCTGCACACTTTCAGCAGACTTCCCTTCCCCTACACGCTCTTAAGCTACTAAACTGAAGGCTACGAAAAAAGGGCTCAAATTTTCTTTCATTTTCAACACTACACGCACTTTGCTATATTATACAAACCTAATTATTGACTTCTCTTTTTGGCCACTCTACTCAATTTAGGAGCAGTAAGTAGCGTTTTTTTTCATTATTGTTTTCTTTCTTTTTACGCCCTTGCACTGTCTCCTCTGCTGTAAATAAAAAAAAATTAAAAAAATCTATCCCATACAGACTTAACTCTTCTCATGCACTTGCCCCTCTCATTTAAACACAGCCTACATTCACAATACCTACACCTCACACCCTCTTATCCAGACTGCTGTATATATTCCTTCAGGTTCAAGTATACAGTCTCTCTACGTCATGCATCCTCCAAGATATAGCAATCATCGCTTCAGACCGCTTCAGCACCTTTCACAGATACACTCTCTAAACCCTTTCTCTCCCTCTCTAAACCCTTTTAGCACCCCCTACATACACTTATCTACACCTCACAGCTTCCTACACTACCATACAGTCATCCATACATACTTTTTTCATCATCTAGACACACATGCACACCTTCTATTTATACAACATCCACGCAACTCAACCAGTCTCTCTCACCACACCTTACATACACAATAGCTACACCTCACACTCTTCCATACTACCATACACTTATCCATACTTTTCAACACCTTCTAGACACACACACACACACACCTCTATACACAACACACGAACTCAACCAGTCTCTCTCACCACAACTTACATACACAATAGCTACACCTCACACCCGTGCACACTACCAAATACACTCATCCATACTCCTTAAGACACTCAACAGGGATACACACCCCAACATACAGCATAACAAGTCTCTCTTAATCAATATCCTCTACAAACACACTATTTACACATCACACATACTACCATCCCCTTCAGACACAGCATCATCACCACACACCCTTCTCCTCCCACCCCATCTGCAACATACGCCCCCCCCCACCCCCACCCCCCGGCACCCTTCTTCAGGTACAAACATACACCCACTTCGGAGTGACTTTTACGCCCTTCCCTTCCCCTTCCTTTGCTTACCATCTGAAACGCTCCCACCCTCAATTCTTGCCCTCCCCTTCCCTCCCCTCCCTCTCCCTCACAAACACACATACGTAAGCACATACTCTCCTAAGGCACTGATCTCCCCGCCGCCGCCGCATCCTTATTGGAGGAGGAGGAGCAGGAGGAGGAGGAGGAGGAGGAGGAGGAGGAGGAAGAAGACGAGGTCACATTATTATATGCGGCAATGTTATGCGGTGCTTTTATGGGTCTTCCTCTTCACGCTCTTCTCCTCCTCCTCCTCCTCCTCCTCCTCCTCCTCCTCGTCATCTTACTTTTAACCTCGCCCCCTTTTCACCGTCTTCTCCTTATTCCATCTTCCCTCAATTGCCTCATCTTCTCCTCCTCCTCCTTCTCCTTCTCCTCTTCCTCCTCCGGGTATCTCTTCTCTCCTTCCCTCCCTCCTCCTTCACCTCCGTCTTGCCTCATCTTCCTCTCTCTATACTATCTTTTCTCTTGCCTCACGCACCCATTGATCGCATACTCTCTCTCTCTCTCTCTCTCTCTCTCTCTCTCTCTCTCTCTCTCTCTCTCTCTCTCTCTCTCTCTCTCTCTCTCTCTCTCTCTCTCTCTCTCTCTCTCTCTCTCTCTCTCTCTCTCTCTCTCTCTCTCTCTCTCTCTCTCTCTCTCTCTCTCTCTAACCCCTCGGCCCCAACCTTAATCCCTTACGCCTGCCCCTCATCAGCTCCTTCATCGCCCGACACCTGCTTATTACGTGCTAACAGAAGAGAAGGAAGAGGAGTGAGGGGACGCTTCACCTTCTTCTCGATGCTCTTTTGGGTTTGCTTGTTGTTGTTGTCGTTGTGGTAGCTGTTGTTAATGTTGTTGTTGTTGTTGTTGTTGTTGTTGTTGTTGTTGTTGTTGTTGTTAAGGCGTTATACTCACAGCCTCTACAGATAAAACTGATCAATCTGCTTTTACTGTGATTAGCTTGCTGTTGTTGTTGTTGTTGTTGTTGTTGTTGTTGTTGTTGTTGTTGTTAAGGCGTTATACTCACAGCCTCTACATATAAAACTGATCAATCTGCTTTTACTGTGATTAGCTTGTTCCAGGGTGTGTTTTTAATTGCTATTTTTTGTCCTCGGTTTGCTTGTCCTTTACCGCAAAAAAATCATCAACTCTGCCATATTACAAAAAATGTTTTAGAGCCATGAAAGTATTAACCAATCAATCATGATCATAATGTTCTTCTTCTCTTGTTTTCTTCTTCCATTTCTTCTTTTTCTGCTTCTTTTTCTTATTTTTTCTCCATCTTCTTCTTCTTCTTCTTCTTCTTCTTCTTCTTCTTCTTCTTCTTCTTCTTCTTCGTCGTCGTCGTCGTCGTCGTTGTCTACTTCATTTTCCTCCTCTCCTTCCTTTCATTACTTTTTCTTTTCTTTCCGTCCTTTTCGTTTGCGCTTCTAAATAAACATATACATTTTCCTTTCTCTATCCATTACATAAGACAACAGCCCTGCCTAAAAGCGATAGCACGGCACGGGGTGAAGCGCCTCTCGTCACACCTTGTCTCTCACCTGCCCGAACATTACCTGTGTGTGTGTGTGGCCGCCCTGTGACGTCACACCAGACACACACACACACACACACACACACACACACACACACACACACACACACACGTCACTGTCTGGAGATGGGCGCCGCTAAAAACATTACATCACTGTCTTTTTATGGCGATGATGATGGTGATGATGATGATGATGATGATGGTAGTGATAGTGGTGGTATTACTTTTTTTTCTGAACATCAAAGGAGCAAACTCAAGGGCAAAGCAAACAGAGAGAAAAAAACAACAACCCCGCTATGAAACTGCTCCAGCAAACACGAGGAGAGATGGGATGAGATTCCAAACAAGGCCAAATTTGGTTGTGGAGGATGATGATGGTAATGATGGTGATAACAGGGTGGTGGTGGTGGTTGTGAAGGCGGTGCTGATGAATGAATACGAGGATGGTTCGAGCTGATCTTCGTAATTCACTTCAACCGCACGCTGGACTCGACACCCCTTCATAATAATAATAATAATAATAATAATAATAATAATAATAATAATAATAATAATAATAATAATAATAATAATAATAATAATAATAATAATAATAATAATAATAATCAAAAGAAGAAGGAGAAGGAGAAGAAGATGGTCAAGAAAAAGAAGATATCCATCAACAAATTCATCACAGAAAGTAGTAGTAGTAGTAGTAGTAGTAGTAGTAGTAGTAGTAGTAGTAGTAGTAGTAGTAGTAGTAGTAGCGAACGCTATAAGCTCAGCAAAACCAACATCATAAGAAAAATAGAAATAATAATAATAATAATAATAATAATAATAATAATAATAATAATAATAATAATAATATAAAAAGTACTAAACCTAACTACGAATAACATAAAAGAAACTCGTCTAAGAAAGAAAGCAAAAAAAAGTGAAAATAAACAATAAACAAATAAGCAAATAAATAAGTAAATAAACAAACAAACAAATGAGCAAGTAAAAAAAAATATAGCAGGAATGTATGCAAATGAAGTGCAAGTCTTTTATTTTCTCTTGCTTTTCAAACCTCACAGCAACAACATGGCAACACCCACGACCCATTATTCGTGTGTGTGTGTGTGTGTGTGGTCGACTTGGTAATGTGAGGAAGGTGAGGAGGAAGGTGAGGAGAAAGATGGGGAGGCGAGAGGAAAGGGAGGGAAGGTGAGGGGGGAAGATGAGGGTGACCTGGGTTTGGAGGAGGAGGGGAGGGAGGGAAAAAATGTAAATCAGGGAGAAAGGATTTGAGGAATGAAGGCAAAGGGGGCGGATTGGAGGGAGGGAGTGAGGGGAGGGAAGGGACGGCGAGGTGAGAGGTACTACTACTAACAAGGTAAGTAGGCAGGCAAAAGGGGTGGAAGGGAGGGAGTGAGGGAGGAGAAGGAAGGGACGGCACGGTAAGGTAAGGTAAGGTAAGGTAAGGTAAGGCAAGGTAAGGTAAGTAGGCAGTTAGGTAAGTAGGCAGGCAAAGGGGGTGGAAGGAAGGGAGGGAGTGAGGGGAAGGAAGGGACGGCACGGTAAGGTAAGGTAAGGTAAGTAGGCAGACAGGTAAGCAGGTATTCAGGTAGGTAGGTCAGAATGTGTTCAGGTGAGGTGAGGCGAGGTGATTCAAGGCCTTCAAAGTGTGCTCCAAAGTAAGTCTCAATATTTATTCTTATTTCTCCTTCTCGTTTTATTTTTCTCTTGGTGGGTTATGTATTTTCTTTTGTGAGTTTGTACAGTTTTCTTATTTTTCCAACTCTTTAAACTCCATAATTTCACATAATAAGCCTTTACTTTTACTCTTTTTTATTTACATCTTATTTTCTCTTTTAATGGGCTATTTTTTTTATTAATTTATAGTTTTCTTCTTTTTTCCAACTCATTCAACTCAGTAAGTTTACATATCACTTTTATTTTCTTGTCCTAACACACTCTCTCTCTCTCTCTCTCTCTCTCTCTCTCTCTCTCTCTCTCTCTCTCTCTCTCTCTACGTTACTCATTTCCATAATCTCCAGCAAGTCATCAACGGAAGGACTTGAATAAATGCCTCAGTCTCCCACTTCACACCGTATAACGTTTTCTCTTAAAAGGACAAAGTTATATTCGAGGGGACAATGATATAGAAACTCGTACTGAAAGACGGAACATGTCAACAAACCTTACATGGCAGAGACCTTTCTAGAGTAGACGACCTCAAGATCTATGGTGAAGAACAAAAGAACAAAAGCTAAAGGGATGAAAAATGATGTATATCGGATTAGTTCTTATTTATGTAATCATCTTTAACGATTGAGAATAAATAAGACAGTCTATGTAGGTCAGTGATAGTACTCTCTCATACTGGTTATCCTTCCTTCCTTCTTTCTTTCCCTTCTTCATCCTTTCTCCTCCTCCTCCTCCTCCTCCTTGCTTCGCTTTATCCACAATGGGAAAAAGGAAAACGTGGATTGCAAAACACACACACACACACACACACACACACACACACACACACACAGAGAGAGAGAGAGAGAGAGAGAGAGAGAGAGAGAGAGAGAGAGAGAGAGAGAGAGAGAGAGAGAGAGTGTCATCACCTTTAATATATGACAGTCTATTAAAAAATGGGACACGGAGGACTGACTTAACTAACCCACCAGCGCCACCTAAGGCCACATGAGGCTGAGAAATGACCCGAGGCGAGGCACGTAACGCATTTAGACTCATTAGTAAAGAAGGTTGTTCATAGTAGAGAGGGGGGGGGGGGGAGTTGAGAGAGAGAGAGAGAGAGAGAGAGAGAGAGAGTAAATATAAATAATGTTTAAAGTGAATGTTAGCCGAGTTTTTTTCTGCATCTTTAAAATTAATTGAGCTGTTTTTTTTATTTTACTTTCTAGTCTATTGTTTTCATTTTAATATTTTTTTTTGTTATTCTTCTGTTTTGTTTTGCAGGTTTGTCATTCATCAGTTTTCTTTGTGTGTGTGTGTGTGTGTGTGTGTGTGTGTGTGTGTGTGTGTGTGTGTGTGTGTGTTGCACCTCTATCCTCCCACACACTCATTAGGCCAAATATGGCGTCCTAACACCTGTGCGCTTCATTCTGACAGGTGTGTGTGTGTCTGTGTGTGTGTGTGTGTGTGTGTGTGTGTGTGTGTGTGTGTGTGTGTGCGAAATACTAAGACGCTTTCCTAACCTGATTCAAACTAACCTAACCAAACCCATCCTGGCCTAACTTAACCTAACCTAACCAAACCCATCCTGGCCTAACTTAACCTAACCTAATCAAACCCATCCTGGCCTAACTTAACCTAACCTAACCAAACCCATCCTGGCCTAACTTAACCTAACCTAGCCGATTCTCCCCAAGTAACCTAACTTAACCCACCAATCTTACCACCAGTTTCCGAACTTAACTTGGGCAGTTGTGCATTTTCCTATTTTATATAATAGATGCACGATGTTGGGAATTTTACGATTTAGGTAAAAAATAATCTGGAACTGGCGACATCTTGCATTCACTAAAGAAACAGTATTATGTGTCTAGCTATAAAGAAATCCGAGTGATCAGCGTGCGGGTGGGCAGCAGCATGGGCCAAGCAAGTCCCATACCACGGCAGCCACTATAAATAAAATTCGCCTGCGCCAGCAACGGGCCGGGGTCGTCGAAGAGACCTCTGAAGAAAGCATACCGACGGTCTAGGCAGCACCTTAAAAAAAAAAAAAAAATAAATAAATAAATAAACAAAATAATATATATAAGAAGATTACTTGATTATAAAAAAAATGCCTAGATCACACACGATATATCACTTTTGTATTTTCTTTGTTTATATAAAGATGTCTGACTATTAAAAAGCCTCGGGGACGGCGGGGAAGAATGACCTAGATAGTGACGCCAAGACCTTGCTCCCCCCCCCCCCCCCTCCTACACTTCCATTACCGATGCCCCACGACTCTCCGTGAACCATTTTACCATCTCCACACACCCTGACCTCCGGGTGACATCTGAGGCGACACCCCGCGCTGAGTCACCCACGTGTGTGCCGCGCCAGCCGACCTCCAAGCCAGTGAGTGACATCTTGTACGTCGCGGCGCTGAGATGATGGTGTGGGTTGTGTTGGTGCCCTGCTTTGCCCTGCACTGTCCTAGCTCACTCTCCCCTGCCCTGCGCTGACCTGCTTTTCCCTGCCCTAACAATATCTAGCTTGTCATCCCCCGCCCTACATTTCCTTACCGTGCCCTGCTCTGCCCTGCCTAACCTTGCCCCGCACTACTCTGTCTTAATCTTCCTATCTACTCTTCCTATCTACCCTACTCTACTCTTACCCAAAGTAATGAATTCTTCCCAAAACATGCTCAAGGGGCCAATGAGACGGAGTTGAGCACTGCAGCCACGCGCACCTATAGCGTATGCAACTAACTTTACTTTTACCTTTCCTTCCTCTTTTCAGACGTTTTATTCTTCCGCCATATTAATCTCAAACGTTTTTCTCTTCCTCCATATTAATCTCAAACGTTTTTCTCTTCCTCCATATTAATCTCAAACGTTTTTCTCTTCCTCCATATTAATCTCAAACGTTTTTCTCTTCCTCCATATTAATCTCAAACGTTTTTCTCTTCCTCCATATTAATCTCAAACGTTTTTCTCTTCCTCCATATTAATCTCAAACGTTTTTCTCTTCCTCCATATTAATCTCAAACGTTTTTCTCTTCCTCCATATTAATCTCAAACGTTTTTCTCTTCCTCCATATTAATCTCAAACGTTTTTCTCTTCCTCCATATTAATCTCAAACGTTTTTCTCTTCCTCCATATTAATCTCAAACGCTTTTCTCTTCCTCCATATTAATCTCAAACGTTTTTCTCTTCCCCCATATTAATCTCAAACGTTTTTCTCTTCCTCCATATTAATCTCAAACGTTTTTCTCTTCCTCCATATTAATCTCAAACGTTTTTCTCTTCCTCCATATTAATCTCAAACGTTTTTCTCTTCTTCCATATTAATCTCAAACGTTTTTCTCTTCCTCCATATTAATCTCAAACGTTTTTCTCTTCCCCCATATTAATCTCAAACGTTTTTCTCTTCTTCCATATTAATCTCAAAAGTTTTTCTCTTCCTCCATATTAATCTCAAACGTTTTTCTCTTCCTCCATATTAATCTCGAACGTTTTTCTCTTCCTTCATATTAATCCCAAGCGTTTTTCTCTTCTTCCGTATTAATCTCAAACGTTTTTCTCTTCTTCCATATTAATCTCAAACGTTTTTCTCTTCCTCCATATTAATCTCAAACGTTTTTCTCTTCCTCCATATTAATCTCAAACGTTTTTCTCTTCCTCCATATTAATCTCAAACGTTTTTCTCTTCCTACATATTAATCTCAAACGTTTTTCTCTTCCTCCACATTAATCTCAAACGTTTTTCTCTTCTTCCATATTAATCTCAAAAGTTTTTCTCTTCCTCCATATTAATCTCAAACGTTTTTCTCTTCCTTCATATTAATCTCAAACGTTTTTCTCTTCCTCCATATTCATCTCAAACGTTTTTCTCTTCCTCCATATTAATCTCAAACGTTTTTCTCTTCCTCCATATTAATCTCAAACGTTTTTCTCTTCCTCCATATTAATCTCAAACGTTTTTCTCTTCCTCCATATTCATCTCAAACGCTTTTCTCTTCTTCCATATTAATCTCAAACGTTTTTCTCTTCCTCCATATTAATCAGTTTTCCTTCTCCATTATTTGAATTTCACTTTCTTTCCTGTAGCACAAGGCCGCATCACACATTGGAGCGCCTCGTCGTCAGGGAAGAGGCCGCGACGGAGCACAAGGAGGCTGCAGACCAATATAGGACGCTGCCCCCCACCCCCCCCTCCACGCGTCTACACTCACTAAAACAAAAGGTCACGGTCCCGGTCTCCTGCTGATCCTACCTCCTGCTGGCTTAGACTTCCCTACTCCTTCCCCCTTCATCTCCTCCTTTAACCCCCTTTCTTTTACCATTCCTTCTCTGTTTTCCGTGTACCTCTCTTCCCCATCTCTCCTTCTTTCCCTCCTCTGTCCTATCATCTCATTCTTCTCCTCTCCTTTCCTCCTCCCTTTCTCTCTCCCCTCCTTCCCCTCTCTACTCCTTTCCTCCCCTTTTCTTATTATCCCTCTTTTTCCTCTCTCCTTCCTTTCCTCTCTTTCAAGCTATCTTCCCTCTCCCCCTCCCCTTCTTTACTTCTCTACTCCTTTCTTCCGGTTCTGTTATTCTTCCTCTTTCTCCTCTGGCTCTACCTCTCTCCCCTTTCCTCTTCTCTCCTTTCCTCCATCTCTCCCTTCTCCCTCACTCTCTCCCTTCCCTCTTTCCTCCCCCGAGTCACGTTCAGTGGATCCTTTGAGGGTTACTTTGGCCTACCTTGCGTCATTTTAGGGGTGGGGGTGGGGGGGTGGGGGGAGAGAGAGAGAGAGAGAGAGAGAGAGAGAGAGAGAGAGAGAGAATGAATGAATGTGTGTGTGTTTGCGTGTGTTTATCTGTCTGAATTTGTATCTATCAGCCCATCTATTAACCAAACAATCTATCTATCTATCCATCCATCAAACTATCTATCTCTCTGCCGATCTTCTTCGTTGACGGTTGCTTCTCTCCTACTCCTTCCAGTCTTAATCAACATCTTTTTCCTTCCAGATTCTTTCTTATATCTTTCCCTTTCTCTTTTCAAACTTTTTTTCTCTTCCTCCATATTTTATCTTTTATTATCTCTCTTCCGCTTTCCTAATCTCACTTTTTTTTCCCTTCCAGTTTCTTTTATCTCAATTTTCCTCTTCGTTCACTTATCTTCACCTTGAGTTCCTTCTTCCTCTTTATTATTTCACTTGCATTTTCTTCCACTTTCCTTCTTCACTTCCATTTTCCTCCACCTCCACCCTTCTTCATTTCCTTTTTACTCTTCTTCCACCCTTTGCCTCGAGTTTCTTCATCAACCTTTCTTTTTTTTCTTTCTCTTCCACCTTTTCAGTATTTTTCCATTCTTTACTTAAATTTCCTTCTTGCATCTTTATTAATCCTTCTTTCTTTCTCCTCCAGGCTTCCTTACCTATTTTTTCCTCTTCTATCCTTATTCATCTCCATTTTCTTCTTCAAATTTTCTTCCTCCTCCACCTTATACCTTCTTATTTTCCTCTTTCCTCCTTCCTCATCTCTCATTTTCCTCCTCAATTTTTCTTGACCTCTCTTTCCTTCGCCATCTTCTTTTTTTCCTCTTCCATTATTCTCTACCCTTCTTTTTATAAATCCTCACCACTATCTTATTCTTCCACCTTTTTTATCTCCACTTTCTTCTTCCTCCTCTTCCTCTTCATTCCACTTTGCATAACCTGTCCATTTTTTTCTTTTCCATCATTCTTTATCCCTCTTTTTATTCCTCCTGTACCTTCCTCAACCTCCATCTTCTTCCTCCACCTGTTTTTTATATCTCTGCCCTTCTTCACCTCCTCCTCCACCTCCTCCTCCTCCTCCTCCTCCTCCTCCTTCTCCATCCACCATTCAGAATCTCTTTTTTTCGTCTTCCATTCTTCTTCATATCTTCTTTTTTCCTCCTTCACCTTTCATAACCACCATCTTCTTCTTCCACCTTTTTTTTTTTTACCTCCACCCTCCTCCTCCCTCTCCTCCTCCTCTTCAATCCACTTTTTTTTTCCTCTTTCATCCAACTTCACCCTTTTTTTCCCTCCTCCACCTCATCCCACGGTAATGTCTCCCTCATGCCTCTCTCCCTCCGCTCACTACACCTTCTTTTGTTTTCTTTATTTTTTGCCCGCCTTCACGCTTTGCTCATTTCCTATTCATTGGTCTCATTACTTTTCCATGCATTTAACCTTCCTCGAGACTTCGGGTTGTTATTCTTTCGCCTTTACCTCCTCACGGACCGCACTGTTTCCTTTTCCTCGCTTGGGGTTGTGGTGTTGGAGGGTGTGGGGTGGGTGGGGGGAGGGGGGTTGCTGTTTCAGGGTTATTTTCGTTTTTTGTATTTGTAGTCAGCAGTGTGTGGAGTGGAAGGAGGGGCAGGGTGGAGGGGGGCCAGTCAGTTATAGATTGTTCCTAACCTTAATATTAACAAGTCATGCAGTTTTCCTTTCGTTCCTTGAGTGAGTTATAAAAAATGGTCATTTTCACAACTTTTATATGTAATACACCTGCTTTATATATTCATGAATACTACTGAGAATAACCTTCCTGGGAAAGGTAACAAAGTAACTAATTGGGTGTAATACTGTGGCAGCCAAATCATTAAAGCATTTTCATATGAAGAATACATGCAGTGCTGAAATTACATTCCTATATTATATAGCTATACATTCACTTAAGTGGGATATGACACGATCTTAATGGTAAAAAAAAATTACCCTGACTTAAATATTTTTTTCTAGCATGATTAAAATCGATTATAAAATCTGATAATGCAAATAATTTGATTTAAATCATAACAACCCTGTCTGGGACATATTCCTCACCCCTCCTTTTATCACTCCTTCGTAACACTTCCTCATGTCTCCTTCAAAACCTTGGAGTGTTTTACTACTGTTTCATTCGTGCGCTTCCTCTTTCGTCTGAAGTTTACAATCGTCACGGAGTTTTATCCGGGTTCAATTTTTTTTAAACTTATGCATGCAATGCATATTCTCTCTCTCTCTCTCTCTCTCTCTCTCTCTCTCTCTCTCTCTCTCTCTCTCTCTCTCTCTCTCTCTCTCTCTCTCTCTCTCTCTCTCTCTCTCTCTCTCTCTCTCTCTCGTTCACGTTTTTGCTTTACGATCACCTCGTCTTCCTCTCTCGGCTCCCTGTTTTCTTTTTTTTTCTTTTTTACACAATCGCAGCACCTTCTTCCTCTCTTTTAAGTTTTCAAAAATATCCTTGTGCGTGCGTGCATGCCTGAGTGTGTGTGTGTGTGTGTGTGTGTGTGTGTGTGTGTGTGTGTGTGTGTGTGTGTGTGTTTTCGTGCTCCCTTTCTCCATCCTGAGTCTCTCTATTTACTTGGCCAATTGGGGGTGAGAAGGGAAGGGCGGAAGAGGGGAGGAAAGGAAAGGGAGAGGAAAGGAGGAAATGGAAAGGGAAGGAGGGAAAGGAGAGGGAAGGAGGAAAGCATGGGGAGTGAAAGGCAGCATCGGAGGGAGGGAAGAGAGAAGATAGAGGGAGGAAGAGGAAGGAGAGAAAGGGAGGAAGGAAACTAGAAAGAGAAAAGAAGGGAGGTGTTGCCTGTTACCTGTGTTGATCACGTCCAGGTGTGCCCACGACCCCCCCCCCCTTCATCTGACCCACCCCCCTCCTCACCTGACCCTAATGACTACTGTGACGCAAGAGGTGGGCGCGGCGGACACACAAACTGCTAAAAGACGCACTAATAGTCTGAAAACACACACACACACACACACACACACACACACACACACACACACACACACACACACACAAATATGCACTAGGGAAGGGCTTTGGTTGGTAGTTGCAATAGCGTTTCTTTACCTTTTACTTTCTTTTCCCCTGAGCTCAGTACTTCCTGGTTTCAACTCACAGTGGTGCAAAAATTTTCCTTCAGAGACGATGTGATTTTTTTTTTCTTTTTTTTACAACAAAGGAGACAGCTCAAGGGCACACACAAAAAAGGAAACAATAATAAAAAAAAGTTCGCTACTCGCTGCTCCTAAAAAAAGAATCAAAAGAATGTACATGTAACATTGATTTATACTATTTTTTTTATATTCAACAGCAGCAGTAGCTTCTTGGCCCGCTGATGAAGGCTCTCGAAAACTAATTATAAGCCTCAATGTGTCTAGCAGGTAGGACTTTTATAATTCTCCTTTTTGTTGTTGTGTTTATCA